>NC_051228.1:23880496-24180496 GCF_015220715.1 Pygocentrus nattereri | reverse complement strand
GCTACAATATTTATATTATTTTACCCATTTAACTAAACAATTTATTCCAGTCAAACCCTAGAAAGGTTGAGGTGGTGATTCTGTTTTGAAGTTTTGAGATGTGGTGACTATGGTGTAATAAGGCTCCCATGTCTAGCGTTTCCTACATATTTATGTCTGACATGGCTATGAGTTCCAATTTTAACAAAGCACAAAAAAGTTCTGAGTGTTTGAGGTGGTCATAGTGACTATATGGTTTCATATATATTAGACTGCACTTTGTTTCCATAAACCAGATCCTTTTCCCACTATTCCAGCAAGTCGGGCGTTACTTTGGCTGTTGCTAATCAGTCTCATACTTACCAGTTAGATTTACCTAAAATATAAAATACGTTTTATCAGATATCTTCATTTTACCCCCTTAAAATGGGCTTTAGCCACAAAATGCTCATACATTATTAGACAGGTGGTATGAGTTTAATATTAGCTTGGTAATAAAAAAAAACAAAAAAAAAACCACAGTCTTGTCAGGAGCAGTGTTCTGTTGAAGAATTCCAAAGGTCAGAACTGACAAGGGCTTCCTCACCTGCTCCAGAGTAGCAGCGAAGCCTTGTCTGTCTGCCACATATGGCAGGCCGTGAACCAGTCCCACCTTCTCAGTCATCTGATTAGCCATATCAGTTAGTGTGTCTGGCCTCACTGTGGGAGATTAGCACATAGTCAAGCAGAGCAGCTGCAGACAGAGTCTTTCAAACTTTACCATTGCTGTCTATACTCTCAGACCATGACATCGGCATAAAGCTACTACAGAAAGAGTGATAACTGATCAAAGCATGACACTACAACACCTGCATGTGCTTTTAGAAGTTATAACTAACTATAGGTCCATTATCTACGATTTATTAAATTTGTTTGCATGATTGGAGTGGTCTGATATGAAATTCTCTATTCTAAAAAACTTTTAAAAAAGTTCACAGTTGTGACAGGAACCAGACATCTGAAGAGATTAATGCCTCTAAAAGTTCCTCACAGAGTGTTTGTGACTGAGACATCACTGCGCAATAGTTTTGATAGATTAAAACGTATAATTTAAATACACTCATGGTAGACTCAAGGTAGCTTACACACAAAATAGTGCTCACAGAAAACATATTTTACAGGTTTACTATAACTATACACCCATTTTACTATTATTAACATTATATATAAAACTATAATTGCGATTTTGGAAAGCAAATAAAATGGCAAACCACTCTGAATGAATGTTTATATACATCTCAGCCACTGAATTTTTTTGACAAATATCAGTGGAATTTCCCTTTAAATGGAAAAAGCAATCTGACAACACTACACATGTATAAAGCTACCACATAAAGGGTTATATATTGATCAAAGCATGCTATTAAATCCATAGCATTTGTTGTAACACTATTTTAAAAGAGCACTTTACGATTCTCAAGAAGGTTAATCGTGTCACTGACTGTGTTTAGTTTCCACAGCGTGTTTGAAACCTGTGGGAAGCCTACCTCGAATGCCACTGTCACAGATCCACACCAGATCATACTTTGCGCCCTCGTAGCCTGGCATGAGGTTGTTTATTTTTGGATTGATGCCGACCTTTTTCCCACCTGAGAGAAAAAGAACAGAAGGATAAGCACTTCACTTCCTGCCTCATAACTCATTAATATGGCTCTCCGTGATATGGGCCTGCTTTGAACGGACATCTTTCTCCCAGCGAGTGTTGTCCTTCATCCAGCACATTAACTACATTCATTGATCCATCTGAAAGGGGCAGTTATGGACATCAATAAAAATAATTTATATACACACATGCAGAATTACACATGCTGAAGATTACAGCTTCTAATAGCGATCGAATGCCTGGAGGCCTTCTGTCTGTGATCTGACCTAGAGCAAGACTAAAGAACTTCTGATGGGGAGTGCAAATGCATTTAACCTGCAAGTTTTATGCATATGCAGATTTTAATAGCTTTTTTTTGTCTTAATTACAGAATCACATGTCTAGGGTTACAGCTTTTAAACGCTGATCGGGTACTTGCTGTTCTATTTGAGTCGAGCCCTCACAAAAGCTCAAAGAACTGCTTCTTGGCCAACAACACCACAATAGCACCTACACACATCTTCAAGGGTTCTTTCGTAAAGAAAAGGGTTCTATATGGAACAATGAACACTCAAAAAACCTGCATGATTAAAGGGTTCGTTGCAGCATAATAGGATTCTTCAGATCGATATGCTGAAGATGGTTCTATAAAGAATCTTTTTAAAAGGGTTCTATACAGCACCAAAAGGGGGTTCTTCTATTTAACAAGCTTGACATTGTAACAACAGAAGAACCCTTTTTGGTGCTATACAGAACTATGTCAAAACCTTCAACAACTCATGTATTTTGTTGCCCGATTGACTGTGTTCACTTCTAGCTGCGACAGTCTGCTGTGGAGGCACTCACTGACTGCAAAGCTAAAGACCACTAACATCGACCAGCTCACTTAATAAGGTCAGCAGGTCAAGAATGGTAATGTTTTAATGAAGCCCAAACAGAGGAGCAGTGGTTAGCTTGTTCTGCTCCATTCCATCTAAACCTCATGTGTCAACACAAGGCCTGCAGGCCAGGTCAAGTCTTATTCAGCCTGCAAAATTATTTTGACTTTCTGTTAATATTACCCCATTTCACCACCAGCTGCACTACAGTTCCCAGCATGCACTGCAATGTAATGTGTGCTCCCACCCCTCCCCAACAACAATCTTTGGGACAGCACATCAACAACAAAACAAAAAAGGTGCCATGTGTCTTGTTTAGACAAATAGGCAATTAAAAAAAAACCTATTGTGCATTGGGGATGTTTAAAGATGTTTAAGAGTCTAGTTTTTTTTAAATAATGGTCCAGGTATTCAGTACCTTTTTTTGTAGTTTTGGCATAATTTGAACAAACAGTGGCCAGTTGGGGCCCACAGCAAAATTTTAAGTAAAAATAAAATAAAATGAATAAATAAATTAATAATAATTCATTAATATGGCCATTTTAGTGGCTCAGTTTGACACCATTGATCTAAACCATGGTCTGCCATTTCTAAATCACAGTTATGGCAGAAAGCCAAATATGCTTAGAAAAGGAGATCTGGGAGAGACAGTATCATTGTCTCAGTCCATGGCGTCATAAGCAATGTGCCTGAATTTAATGTTGGATTAACTTAGATCAAACTGTGCACTTCGCCCTCTTACTGAGCGCCAGTGAGGTACAGGGCTTAAAAGGCACAGTGATAAAATGGAACCATCAACAGGCTCGATACAAAAACAGAACATGAAGGTTCAGTGATGAAAGCAAAACTGTGTTAAATGTGGCTCTTTCCCACCAAATCATTCTACAGGGGTGTTACTTTACTTCAGTTAAGAAACTAGATTGTGTGAAACAATAACACAGATTGCTTGTGCATATTATGGCCGCACCGTTTTGACCTGTGGTTTTAAAAGGCGAGGGAAAACCAATGGAACTAGTTGCTCAATCGTCAGTAAACAGAATTTCTCAAGAAAGTCTCAAAAGGGGAATTCCACCATTTTTTCAGAATTTCTATATTATACCATAGTCGAAATGTAAGAGTGGTTTGATGTGAAACCACTAAGTGCAGATAAGTGCATTAAAAATTGGACATGTGCTGATGGACACTGATTTATTTACAGTGGCAGAGAGAGGAACCAGGGGCTGAGATGTCTATAATGCAAATAAAGCCATTTCATTTACTGTCCAAATGACTGGTGAGCCTACATCATCAGTTTTACATGTTTTGTTGATAATTGTACAATAGTGGTAAATCTGAAAAAACATGTTTACATTGTTGAATATTTTGCCTCATGACTTCCTGCATGTACCTTTTAGTTGTGTGTGTATGTATGTGTATGTGTACGTGTGTGTGTGTGTGTGTGTGTGTGTGTGTATCTGTGTCTGTCTTTCTACATACATACACACATATTATACACACACACACACACACACACACACACACACACACACACACACACACACACACACCAAAAACATCTACTACCTAACTATGAACTGTCTAAAATTACAGTAAAACAAAGTGTCAGGCATTAGGTAATGTATTTGTAACCATTTCATGTACTAACTTTCTAAATGTCTGTGAAGGAGATGTAAGGGGCATTAAACTCTTTAGGCATCTGGTTCGTATCAACACCACTGTGAACAGCTGTCACTGTGTCTAGAACGGAGCATTTAATAATTAGAGTATTAATATTATTAGAAATATTGAAAAAAACAGGTAGAATTTCCCTTCAATACAGCCAACCCACTCAGTCTTGATTTTCTACAGTACCACAGAGTTCCCATCAGGTGCTTTAAAACACAGAAATTTTAAAATATTGTTGATACAGCACAAAATTCAGAGGCCTGATTATGCTAATCATAAAAAATATCCTAAGTGGAAACAAAACACATTAATAGTAGGAGAAAAACAGCAAGAAGTACATGGCAGTGGGAAACGCTGCCAAATTATCCGCTGAAAGACAGAAGTCTGGGGATTTATGTTATGTTATGGACATGCATGTTTGTCTTTGATTAACAAGTTCGATTAGCTGTAGAGTTGAGGATTATCTCTCGGGGATACTGGACGCTCTCCAAAAGCTTTTCTTAGCCAAGTTGATGCATTTCTGCTATTTTATCCGCTTTCATCTCTCATATTGCCATTTATCTATCTTTCTAAAGAACATCTAGATTTTTATATAATCCTTCAGGAATTTGCATATTACACTCCTCCCTGGAAACAGCCAATGGTGTTCAATTTTCACTTTCAATTTTTATGCTCCTTAACATTCCTGAAGAATATTCAGCCTTCTGAGAGTTATGTTTCCTATTTCCATAACTAGGAGGGAATTCCACAGATTTTTTCAAATTTTCAGCATAATTCAATCAGTAAGATGAAAACAAAGAGAGAGAGAGGCTGAAGTGAAAAGCTCCTGTTCTAGAGAAACTAACAGTCAGAAAGGTTCACTCTGGTGGTGATAGGAACCAGACATCCGTCTCTAAAAGCTCACTTACAGAAGGTTCTTACATTGTTTGGTTATGAATACACAGCTGAAACTTTGTATTTTTAAAAATGTATTCATGGAGAGGTACATGCAGGGTGAAGTAGTCCTGAAAGAAAAAAATGGTTTAAAAAAAAGTTATTACATACAAAACCTCAGAAGACAAAGTAAGTGGTAAGTTTGGAAAGAATTATTACATTTCTTTATAATTATTACTACATTTGTGACCCTTGGCTCCTATAATTAAAATTATAAAGAAATTCAAGTTAGTAAGTTTCTCAAGAATTAACTTTTTACATCAAACCACTCAAAGATTTTGTTTATAGCTTAGTGATTGAATCATGAAAAAACAAGCCAAATCAAATCGATGGAATTTCCCTTTAAATACTTTAAATTGTATATATACTTTTTTAAATTGTTAATGCTAAGCGGTACGTGACTTCACCCCGATTAAGTTTTCCTGCACAGTTGTAGTCAAGTTTTTCAAGCTGCATTAGAAGCAGCTTACGTCACTGAGCCTGTCTGCCTCCCCTGACTCTATGCACATTAACAGATGGGCAGAATGAGACAGACTTATGAAAGGAGGATAACAGGACCCTGGAGAATGGTGCAAACGGGATATCCCTGCGTGCTCTTAATGAGCGCAAATCAATATTCCGTCCCAGAGGTGCATCCATAGACGCACAGCTGGGCCGGTGTCATATACACACAGGCTCATTGTGCTTAGAGGAAACCTTTTTCAATGACACTTATCTGCCCTTGGGTTCTGCCCATACAAACTAATTCCCTCTCAAAAAAGCCATGGGGGGAAAGGAGAAAAGTAGTGACACACTCATTTCCCCCTGGCAGCTTTTTTTCACTTAAGCAATACAGGAAGTGGCTGTAAAATAACAGAAAAACAGAATTTGTTTATGGAGTGCTTACCTATAAATAATCTGGCATCAACGTTGGGATATTTACCCAGCAGCTTTTTACAGACATCGATGGCTGGATCATCATGGTCTTGGACACAGAGTAGAATTTCATACTGAGAAAAAGAGATGGACAAAAGGGGCATTTTTAAAAATCTCTCCCATCATCAAGGTAAAGCAGACAAACAGGAAGGCAACAATGGCTTCCAAGTACACATTAAATCACTGACATTTAAAAAACTGCAGCATTTAAAGGAAAGCCAACTGCATGACTTGCCCACCAAAACCACACATTGTCCCCATTTAGATAGTGTCAGCAACTACAGCTCTACAGAAACCTACGCTAAATTTTCCACAATACACAACAGAAATAGGCAATACATTTGTCGTTCATATGATGGTTTGCTGAAAAATCTCATTTACACAATTTTCCTCTTAGCCCAACAGTTGCCGATCAACCAATGACATTTGATTTTAAAAGGAAAACTGCATGAAACCTGCACTGTGTAAATAAGACAAAAGATATAATGAAGCACTTGTGGAGAGCAGAAAGTCGTACTGTATCAGGCAGTGTATTAATGACCGATTAGCCTTTTTTTGGGTAGTAGACCAAACCTCCACTTGTATTTGTTAGCTTCTATTAGTATAGCCGTGCATTACAAGAACACACATCTGGGGAAAACTGGTAAACTTTTGTTGCATGATTGTGTCATCTTTAAAAAACAGCCCCAAATGCCTCAATTCTGAGCTCTTCATGTAACAAGTAACAACCAATAACACAAGCAAACCAAGCTACCTAGCAAAACACCATTGTTAGTGGACAGAACAGTTTTTTTTCTTGCAACAGGTAATGTTCATTTTCATCACATCTATATCCGCATTTATTAGTCATGCTGACTTAAACAACTTACAACAAGCTTGTTGTCTGTCTGACAATAATGACAAGCACACTATTGCCCCCTACTTTGAGCTCCACCTTAACAAATCATTGGACGGAGTAAGAAATTTCACACTCAGTTTGTTCCCACCTTAGTAAGCCTATGTTCCCATGCACAATTATCCCAAGGACATAGATTTCCTGTACTAAACATATTTTGACTGATCAACCACATTTAGCTTCAAGGAATATTGTGCAAATTTGATTTCTTTCTTAACCATTGCTTTAAGAGTCCTTGCAAGATCTCTCTGTACTTTTCAGCATTGCACCATCTGTTGACTGCATAGCTTGCCAGTTAACCAGTTTACTAACTGAAACGTGTGGGCCGCTTCATTCTGGCCTGACCAAAATGCATGGGCTTTTCAGAGTTGTCGACATCTGGGCTGACAAAAGAACGCCCTCATTCAACACTCCCCCCCACTCTTTCCTGCAATAGTCACAAAACAAGCCACTCGTAACATGAACTAAGAGAGACCATTGAGGAGAGAACGCCTTCTCTGATACTGAGGTTTGGCTCCAAGCCTCGCTAAAAGACGGCCAGAGGAAGAACAAGCCCACACTATGAGGACAGCCTGTCCGACAGCAGACACCACTCCAAACTGGCCTGCATTTAGTCCTGCACGCTGCCGTCTTCTGAGCCCCAGCCATTGAGACCATGTTGCCATGGTTATGGCTGGGGGACCTAGGGGCTTGGAGACAAAGACCCTTTTTCTGCATGACCAGGGACACAGGGAATCCACAATGGCCCAGGGCACAGTAATAGAGCTGTGCTGAAAGAGTGCGAGGGCTTTAATGAATCATTGATGAGGAAGATCCTGGGCCAGTGCTCTCAGCAGAAGGACAAGCAGAACTCAGCATGATGAACTGGCCTGAGATCTGACACAAGCAGGGGAACCCTGTGTGCTCCATCTGTTCATGCTGGACGGACGATTCAGCTGCAGCGCTGATAGACTTGCTCAGGGCTGTGACCCCGTGCAAAGCACAGCATTAGTAATGTGGAGTAATAAAGTGGAACTGGAAACTAGGGGGAACTCTTACAAGACAGTAACAGAAGAGTATTGCTTGGAAAGCTCCACTAGCAGACCCTGTAATTTTATCCATGTCCACCACCAGTTAAACAGCATTTAAAGTTTTCATCTTTGAGAGAGGAGAAAATTGAGCTGCTTCAGATCTGAAGGAAAAAAAAAAAAAAAAAAAAAAAATATTCCACAGGTGTTTGTCCATCCCTCCACTGTGAGAAGATGACTCAGTGCTATGAGTCTGAAAGGATGTGTAGCTGTCAAGGCGCCCTTACAGAGAACATCTGACCAGCCACCCCATCACTGAATTTGTTCGGGATTCATTGAAAGGTCTAAACGTCTAAGACTTTGGAGATGTGAAAAAATCTGCAGATTTCCTTGAAAAACTGAAAGTGAGCCTCATAAAACAGAATATAAGATTAGTAATAAGGCAGTAATAAGTAATAAAGCAAATGATGGACACACTAAATACTGAAAATGTGGTATTCAGTTTGCAAATGCAGACCACAACTTGGATTAAAGCAGACAATAAGAAGTGGGGAGAACTCTAAGGAATTTTGGGCTGGAGTTCGGTCACTAGAAGGCTGATCCCCCTGTATATAAAGATCATGTGAAGGCATAGATAAAGTGGAGGAGGGAGGAGGTGAGGTGTGAGATTTCGTAACGAGAATGAAGAGTGAAGGACTGGTATTTATAGGAAGCTGGAAATGAGAAGGAGGAGTTTCAGGTGTGGTCTTTTCTCAAGCTTCAGTAATACCATAACTCCATTTATTGGGGCTTCTGAGCATTTTTCTGTTAAATACATGTAAATTAAATATATATGAAGGATGGCCTCTGACCTTGCTACAGCACTCTATATCTCATTCTCACAATCGTTAGTATTTCTTAAAACTTTTGGGCCCTTTTGTTCTCCTAAACAAGGAATTTATGACCTTTGAAACTAACCCTAGACACACAACACTTCAGGAAAGTGGAAAATCATGTAAATCTAACCTCTTACTGAGCTGAAATGCCAGTAAGAGATTCTACCAATATTATAAACCAAACTGAGATCAAGTAAAGAGAGAAGAAGATGAAGCTTTGTCTGACATTAGCAGCAACTCTTTTGTACCTTTGCCCCAATAGCAGCGTCTCCACATCTGTCCAAACATAGCTTCAGTGAGCTACTGTAACTAGTCATTAGCATAGGCTTTTCTGTGCTTACTTCAAGAAGAAAGACTGCCATACAGGCCCATTCTTTTCGTGATGCCAGAAGAGGTCACAACAGCCTGGCGTGTTTTGACATAGGAGAGTACAATGGAAAGGTGCATGGCGCAGGGAGCTCAGCCAAAAAGTGGTCAAGATATCCAAAGTCACAGTGTACTGCCACTGTTTGTAGGCCTATTACAGAGAAACACAAGAAATGGGGGTAGAAATAAACAGAAAAACAGAACTAACAGGCTATTTCAGACGCTGAAAACTGACCATTAAAAGTTAGATTCGTTCCACTGATGCCGTAATCACAACTACAGAAAACACAAATCTATTCTGAAACAGCATTCACTCATTGTGCGAGTTGTCTGTCTAGGTCTTCCTGTAGGGAGGTAGAATGTTTTAGCATGATAGCATAGTTATAGATGCTCATTCTAAGTAACTCATTTTAAAGCACAGATGCAGGCATCGACTACACAATGGCTCTGGTCTATTCGGCTATGAACAAAAAAGTAAAAAACAACTGCAAAAATATGTAGTAACCACTTTAAAATTAATAAGCAGATGATGCAGTTCTAAGAGGAACTGCAGAGCATATCTACATCCACACCTGCACTAGATCTAGAACTACACATAAGCCATCTGCACTCACAAGGGCAGCAGGGAACAAAACAGTAAGCCCTCATGTAGCCACTTGTTACCCAAGTTTAAGAAGTATACCTTCAGTGGTCATGAAGGGGCATTAGCTGAAAGAAACTGAAGTCAAACACTGTCTAGCTGAATGAGCATTTCCCACTAAGGCTTTCAAGGTAAAGTTACACAAGATAAGACCCTATTAAAGCATGTTTGCACAGGGACAATGTGTTAACACTCACAAAGAAAAGTGCTTTACATAAACATTGTGTAATGGGTTTTAAGTCAATGTCATATTCTTACTTGTGACAAAGCTGCAATATAGATACTTTGGTGGTCGAGCCATTAACACGATACTGTGCTGAGTGCGAGCTGACAAGAAGGTGGTCGAAAATGACCATGAACTACTACTTTCTAAGATAGCCTACAGGCCTTTGTCCATTTTATAGATAACAGCACACCATAGTGTCAGAAACCAGACAAGCAAGTCTATCTGCGGTTACTAAGGCTAAACTCACACTTCATGGTCACATTCATCTGTGTAAGTGACCTTTATCTGTTTATATGGTGGGAATGAACCTGTGCTCAGAAAGTGTCCACATCCTTATTAATAGAAACACATAGATGCATACCTTGCCACTGACAACAACAAATGAACAATGAACAAACTTGTAGCACAAACCTTCACAGCAAAGAACCTCAATCTGCTGCTGGTCATGATTAGTTCAGAAGGTGAAAAAACAGGCCAGCAGGTATTTGTGGTTTTAATGCATTTACTGGCAGAAGCTTCAAGTCAGCCACCGCTACTGCATTATGAGCACAAGATGCTGCCCATAATATGTGCATGGGCATGGATAATAAGGAAAAAAATGATTTGGCTGTTCTCATTAAGGTCACAAGTGACGTGGCCATGGATCAGATAAGGATCCGATCTAGGATCACACATGAAACTGGCTCTAAAATCAGGTATGTCACAGAAAAAAAAAAAAATTGATTGGTGCCACTTCAACCTGGTGATATGCCTGCAGCCTAAAACTCAAGCTGAAATGAAAAGGAACCTTTGTTTATCTTATTAACTTGTCTCAGGTCCTATTAAAGGGGATTTCCACAGGTATTTCAAAACACTCATGATCGCAATCGATACAGAGTCAGAAATCATTGAGTGGTTTGATGTGAAATGGTCCACTCTCATGAAACCTACCGATTCACATTTCCTTACAGTGGAGGTGATGGGAAACAGGGGTCAAGTGTGCACAATGCAAATACAGCCATTTTATTTACATCTAAAACCATCAGTGAACCAACACGTGTGTTCTACATTTCTATATGTAATCATGACAATGGCAACATAGTGGTAAATCTTTGTGCACTATTTTTCCTTACTATGCCATATACGTATTTCCTTGCCACGAATGTGTATTAAAAATACGTTTTAGGCTAAAAGCTTAAAAAAAACCAAACAAACTGAAAGCTACTGTAAAACAATGTCATTTTCGGAATGATTTCATGCAATAACCTTTTGTGATGTAGCTTTTAGAGACATTAAATGCTTCAGTCTGGTTCTTGTGACTACCACCGTGAACAATTCCAAGTATTCCTAAACAAATCACTTTGAATGACTTTGTGTACATCTTAATGATGTAATTGTGCAAAAAATTCCCTTTGAGCACGATTCACCATATCAAATCATTAAACAGACAAAACTGTTGTTTCCCCTTAAGTCCTTGATCATGTAGTGACTTTTGGCAGCCTCAAACATCGGAGTTTTGATTATATGATCATGCACCAGCAATAATCCATATCATGCTTCGCCTGCCTTTCTCTTCAAGCTAAATGCTAAGCTAGTCTTCAGTAGGAGATTCATCATAATGTGGGACGAAAATAAGTTATGATCCCATTCAAGTTGACTTTAACAATTAACATGGTTTGAAGCAAGCATGTAACGATTTAGGCATGTAGGTGGCATGAGGTGGAGGTGGTGTACATAAGCTTCCATTACTTGTAAGCCACACAGGCCTCCAGTGCTAAAGACATTAAACATGTCTTCAACTATCGGTCACATCAAATTTAACTTTTGATTTTTTAAATTCAATTGCTTATATCTTTTATTCTATAACTGTTCAGACATATGACCTTTCATATAACCATTTAAGCAGCCTGTTTTGCATACTGTAGCTCTTTCATTTCAATGGCCACAGATGGCAAGAGGAACATCCTTTAAGTGGAAAAGTGATCTTGGCTGAAATCAACATCAATGAAACCACAAAGTCATAACTCCTTTTTCCTCACTTCTCCCATCAGAGACATGACGTAAACTCCTGGGGTTGTAGTGCGCTAGACAGGCCTATCACAATCACTACATAACGGCCATCACAAGCAGGCTGTTCGCTATATGATCAAAACTATTTTCACAGTTGTGCCTTTCAGAGTCATGTGGTTGTTTGCTGTGACCTAATGTGAATTTGGTGTGGTTTCATCAGTTGTTTTAAGGTAAGTAAAAGCAGAAACATCATGGTTTCTGGCTTTTTCATGGCTTTTAACTTCTGACTGGTAACATTAGAGCTTGACCTGTTTCTGTTGCCAGTTGGGAGCTAATAAGTATTGAAAGCTAGATAGCAATTTTAGAGGCCAATTTTGAAACTTGTTTCATAGTTGCACACAAACAAAAAGGCAAATTGTTAATTGGAATTATTTATCTTGCAATTAATCATCAGTTAAAACTTCATGATTGCAACAGGCCTAGCGCCAGCCTCATGTGCAGAGCAAATCTGGACTGTTACAGAAGTCTGTTTGCATTATGGGCCAATCCCATTTTCTGAAAGCTGGAACAGAGGCAAAACACCCCATTAACAGTACCAGCTGATACCAAGCATCGTTTTAAGCACATTCAGTTGATCAGCTTCAGTCAACAGGCAATTCATTAGCAATCAGAGCAGTTCTATAATAAAGACGACATTTGCACGGCACTGATGTGCAGAGACACACATCCTGCCCAGCTGAGAGATCTGCTGTGTTCTACTCAGCTCACTGGAGTTACTTATGGCACAAATATTCCACTGATATGTACTTGTCTTGCAGATCCGAGACAAGATTAAACAGATAAAATAAAGAATGTGCTTCAAAAAACAAAGCTCGACATGAATAGAGTGGTTATTTTAAGAAAAGAACATTACTGAAAGTGGCTTCATTTCCTCTTTGTAATTACAGAGTCCTGGGCTTCGTTCTGCTTTTTTGGAAGAAAAAAACTCCATTGTGGCTGCGCTGCATGGTTTTATGATTTGTTCTACAAAGTTAAATTTGTTTTGGTCCTCCTTTTGACGCTATAGGATCAGTTCAGGAAATAAACCCTAAATGACATGAGTATATTGATATAATATGAGATATTATTTCCCAGTCCCTGAATTTTGAATGGCCTCAAAATGAAAATGTCTCAGGGTAGAACTGTTACTACAGGACCAGCTGTTGACATTTTTATGCTATTTTTCATATCAAAAAGAGCCTGATTTTAGATCAGTTTTCTTATTTTGAAATTATTTTTGCATATGGGCTCTGGTTCTCAATTAACCTGCAAAAACCTTCAAAAGAAGGTAATATGGATGCACAATTGGAATCTTCCAAAATCAGAAATGGCAGATTTTTTGCTATAAACAAGCAATCAGCTGATTTATTATTCTGATTTTGGCTGATCTCTACTACAATTTTATTAGAGAAATAACATTTGCATGCTGCTGCTACACCTGTACCAAAATGCATGCATAACTATGCGTGACTCATTGTGCTAAATAGCCAATTGCCTTTTTTAGTTTAGCACTTCAATTTATTCATCCAATTTAAATAGCCAACTGATTTTTCAATTACATAGTTAAACTGCAAGTTTAGCTAGGGTAATGTAATGTAAATGTGTTTCAATCAGCTCTCAAAATGGGAGCTTTGGCTTTAAAAAAAGACTAATAAAAATCATCCCAAAAGATAAATTCTGCCATCAGCCAATTAGCTTGTTAGGAAACTAGAACTGGCTATAAAAATCCATGTTTGGTGATTATCTAACATCTAAACTATCCTGCCCTTGCAAATTGTATACAAACTTACAAATTATAATTTGATGAACAATAGTGATAACTCTAACATGCATCACTGTGAAAGATCCTAGAATGAAAGAAACTGGCACAACTTTGACTTACGGGAATAAAGATTTTGTTTTCTTTTTCTTGCTCACCATCTAACCACATTGTCATGGTGGTCTGGCCTACTAGCCTACTAGCTAGCCTATACAGTGATTTCCTCTACAGACTCATGTCTGTTTTTAATACAGTACTGAGGGCCCAAAGATCATGGCCTGCATATACTATTTTTTTGGCCTTGCCTATTGCATACAGAGATTTCTCCAGATTCTCTGAATCTTTTAAATGTTATTATGTACCACAGATGATGAAAAGGAAAAGTTCTTTGCTATTCTACATTCTATATAAGTTATTCTTGAATTGACCATGCAATTTTTCACAGTGGTAAACCCTCATCATTTTTACTTTTGAAAGAGCTTCTCTGTGATGCTCTTTTATACCAAATCATGTTACAGACCTGTAGTCAATCAACCACCAGATTTTTTTTTTTTTTTTTTTAGCATTACACACTTTTGTGTCTCCAGTCTCAACCTTTTCTGAACGTGTTGTTGGCATCACATTCACAATTGGCCAATGTTTTTCAAAAAACAATTTCTTTGTTTCAACATATATGGTCTTTGTACTACTTTAAATTCAATATGGAGCTTAACTGATTTGCACATCATTGCATTTTCTTTTTTTTTGCTGGGCCACAGACTAGAGCTTGACAGAATCCAAAGGGCCACAACTAATCACATCAGGTTTGGTCACGTTCAGAAATTTTTGCCTTGGGTCAGCTTTAAATTACACACTGACATTCATTTTCACAGCCTGTCCATCACTTAATTGACTCTAGCTTGCATGTATGCTTGCTTTAGTTTTGTTAGGACAAAATTCTGTGAAGCTACAGCTGACTTTCGACAGAATTCTGTATGTCTACAGTTGGACTCGGACAGAACTTTATCAGGGTACAGGCAGGTTCCGACTGAATTTTACAGAGACAGGTTGTGACTGATTTTATAGAGACAAAAGTTAGATTGAGCTAGAACTTGTTGGACTACAGTGAACTTGAGACAGACTTTTCTCAGAACTACAGTTGAGTAAGGATAGAATTCTGTCAAACTACAGCCAGACTGAGACAGAATTTTGTTGTATTAAAATGTTCTAAGCATGAACTACAACTGATATTAAATAAGATTCTGTAGGGCTAAAGTCAATTTGGGACAGAATTCTGACAGGCAACAGTCAAGTAAAGGCAAACTTTGTCACACTACAGTCAAGTTAAGATTTTACTGGACTACAGTCAGGTTTAGACAGACTTGTCAGGCAACAGCTAGATTTTTTCAGACTATGTTTGGACTGGGACAGAATTTTGTTGTGTTACATTCTGGACTAAACTCAATTTTACTGGGCACCAGTAAGGTCCAGACAGAATTTCTTCAGGTTACAACCGAAAAATGTTGCTGTCCTACAGTAAAGATCAGAAAGAATTTTATTGGGTTATGGTTGGGTCAGCCTACAGGTTGGGACATATATATTTTTGACTACCATCAGGCTGGGACAGAATTTTGTCCAGCAGTCAGGTAGTGAGAAAACTTTACAGTTGGATTTGGACTCGAAACCTGTTGCTGTGGGTCGAAAACAGACTCATCGGATGATCTTGGGCCATACTCTGCTTTGGTTCAAATGTTCAGGACTGACTGAAGCTTTTCTGGAGACAAAAAGCCAATCTATGTCCAGCAGCAGACAAAGCAGGAAGAAGAGGAGGGTGAGGAAGTCCCTGTCTCTTTGAATCAGCATCAGAGCTGCTCAGACAGCTGTCTGATGAAGACTAAATGAAGCAGAAAGGCCCATCTGTAAAACTGCACAGCAGAACCCAAGACAGCATGTCTACTACACACAAGTTACTCTAGACACTGAAAAACATTAGGCTCAGCATTGAAATCATGTGTATTCAAACCAGCAGAACAACAGGAACAACATGCTCCAGCTGATCATATGTTCCACATGAAGGCCCGTCTTCCTTTTCCAGCTGGTTGAACTGAATCAACTGTTTATAGCCACACCTATCATTTACGTTCAGGCTTACGGGTGACTCCTTTGGTTGACAACTTGACTTATCCTTTTATGATCCAAAGTCTTTCATGACTTAATGTGATGAACTTTCCTCTATAGTTAATGCTGAAAGTTTATGCCCATAACTAGTTCTAACTTTAATAAGGAAGATTCCACTTCTATTCATGCAACAGATGGTAAACATGGGAGTTTTTTGAAGAGCTTTACTAGCAGGTACTCTTTGCAGCTGCAAACAATGTTGATCAGATTACTCATCAGATTGAGAGTATCAGATCCACAGCCTTGTGCAGCAATTAAAAACAGAAACTGTCTCACAGCTTCACTGTAATTATGTGGTAGTAAACTTCAGCTAGTATAAAAGACAAATATGCAAAGACTCTGCTTCTCAGTCTATTCTGCACCAAGCCATTTACTATGTGACTACATCAAAGGGTGGGAAATAAATACTTTTTAACAGGCAGTTTTTACCTTTACTGTTTAATATACAGTGGTGTTTTGTACACAGACTAAAGACAAAATATTTTTTTTAAAGATGCCATCTAGCAAACATTTCAATTGCAGCAAAATGCAATAAGTATGCTCATTTTATGTATGGACGAGCATGTTTATGCTGACAGTTCAAGCAATGTGTGACGTATCGGCTACTTTACTGATGTGATCGTTGCATTTGTTTATTTATTACACTTAGATTCAGTAGTTTATTCATATTGCTCCATTTCATGTCATTTTGTAGGCCTATAATTTACAAGGCAGGTCAAATATTTCATTAACACAATGCACCACATATGATTGTATACTCATTTGAGTACTGGTGCCCTTCAAGATAAGCAAATGGACCATTGGTGAGCCTTGCTGCCAGCTCAGATACAAATGCATTTGCATGGGAAATATTTTGCATTGCACCTATTCAAATGAAAAAGGCAAAGCAAATTCTGCTGCAGCAGCGTAGGAAAGAGTGCAAACACTGTGGTTTCGCTAAACCTTGCAGCTCTATATCGTAACACTATTGCATACTAGAAGAGTACTGCAATAGCGGTGACGACACCCCATAGCAACAACAGTGAATAGTAAACGGTTACTGCCCTGCAATCACATGTTGTAAAAGCCATATCAATAGCCAAACCACCTGACAGCAGTGCAGAGTATGTCATAACAGATCTCACACCATTTTGAGAATATTTTCTTTGACAGGAGATACCAGTCAAACTACTGCAGCCTGTTTCTGATACAGCCCTGTTTCTTAACAAGTGATTTCTTAATGAATGGTTCCTGAGGCAATCGCAGAAAGTCCATGGGATCTCGTATGTTCATCCATTCACAAAACATAGCAGTATGCTTAGGCATTGAGGTATCAGATCATGCTTAGGTTTGTGTTATTAATGTTATAAACCCATGCTTTTAAAGAAATGTTACTCTATGCATCATGGAAAATGCAGACCACTTCATTTGCCGAAATTAATCCGCAAAAATAGCTCGTTTTGAATTTACTGTTTGTGTGATGTCACAAAAACCAATATTTACATTTTTCCTCCAATTCAGCCATCAGCAGTTTAGCTCCACCCACTCATGCTTAAATTCTACAAATATTTCAGCCTGGACTGCATTCTAAATGAGGACTTATACAGTGCAGCCAATCAGAACAGAGGTCATTCAAATATATCAATCTTACAAGCACAGAAACAAACATCGGCACAAAAAGTTGTTTAAAAAAATTTGCATTGGAGGGGAAAAAGCATGTACATGTATGCGTCTTTTAGAACCTGAGAGGTCAGTAACATAAGCTAATTGGACTGTTTTGCTCCTCTTAAGTTGCCAGCAAAATTAATATTACACAGCAAACTTGATCTACCTTACATTCCCAGAAAGGAAATGTTGTGTTACACAAATTACAGTTACCCACAATTTTTTTTACCAATTAAATGTTATCCATCTAACAAAAACTATAAGTTAATACTGCTGTATGACACTATTACTGGTACACCGGAACCACCCAGCACTACAGAGCAGGCACAAATGCAACACCGCAATATTTTAACATTCAGAGCCAAGCGATACTGCTCCTTGATCTCACTAGTGTGACCCAGCAACAATGAGTCACAGAGCAGTGGCAACATCATTAATGTTGTTTACCTGGGCACAGTTTAGCCTGTCCCCTGAGGAACACCCATCAAAGTGACTGATGGAGAGCGCTCAAGTTCAGCACCATATGATCATACAAATCTCTCAAGTGAACTGTAGCAACGAGGCTGATGGAGTCATCCTTTAAAAGCAGGTTTTTCCAAACCCAAGATGTAAAAAAATGGCAAGTGTTTTTTTTTTTTTTAAACAAGGGGGAAGTATGCAGCCGTAGGCTAGTTGCCATTGTACACATGTGCATCCTCTAAAGGGCTGCAGCAATGCACATAAATAGGCAGCGCTGACAATGTCTCAGCTAACAGAGCAATCATTATCTTTTGAGGCAAGGTTTTGCCTTTCAGCTCTGATTAATATAACAAGTTAATCTGAATGATCGATGGGTCAGTGAACACCGCAGGTGACCTTACCTTTGGGTAATCCAGCTCGAAAAATGTCTCGAGGTTATTTACTAAGTTTGGGTCCACTCCTTTCAGAGGCTTCAGCAACGAGACCCCTGCAAGTTTGCTGTATGGCTGCTTATCTGTAGTCTTCTTATTGAGATGCAAGCGGCTGCAAAGAAAGAAAAAACAAGTGCAACAACATGAATAAAATGAAGGTATTTCAGCAGAATAAGCCAGAGTCACCTAAGCATTCATAATAATAATACATCATCACATATCAGCCAAGCCCAAACATCTATTCTGATAGAGATAATTGTTTTAAAGCAAATATTCACTAACACCGATATAACCCAATATCACTGTACATCCATAAAAAGCCATGGCCAACATAGCGATCCATGTTATTCATTGCTATTGATCAAAACCGCAGCCCAAAATGGTTCTGAGGGGCTCACTGGGGAGCTGGGGATGCTGTGAAGAACATGATTAGCGTATGTTTTGTTGCTGTTTTGTCTGTCGCTGTAGTTGTTAAAGCTTCTCAGCCTAATTTTCCTTCTTTTCTCTGCATGCCGTATACAATGGCTTTCATGCATTAGCATCCTCAAAGAATGTTTACAACCAAATGACGAATTTTCTTCTAGGTAATGTTCAGTCTGTTGTCATTTTCTTCATTTTTGACTGTTATTTACACTATACGTCAACTGAACGCAGACAGTATCGCACACAAGGCCACACAGGAATGAGATAAAGGTCAACAGTTTATGAACGCTTTAATGGTAAGAACTGAGCTTTAGAGCAATACAATTATAATTATTAATAACAACAATAAAATAGAGGTTTTCAACAGTTATGCTAAATAGTTCCCCCAGCTAACTGTCGCATTGTTGTGGCCTGGTGGTTGGGGACCTCTGTTACTGATGATATTCTTCAGACAGAGCAGGTCTCTTTCCGATGTTGAGCATCTGCAATGAGGAAGTGGCAAACATACAACAGTACACCAGTTGGACAGTCTTGCTGCAGCCGTTTACTTAATTCAGCATTTTGAAATATGGGTAAATGGACAATGATTTGCACCACTCAGAGGCAAACTAAAGAAACCAACAAATAGTAAATTTTGCTAATAATACTAGAGTACTATAGTGCTAATAATAATAATAGAGCACTTAAAATTTAAAAATCAACACAGCAGAAAGGAAGGCGTTTTTAATTAGCTATGCGGCAGTCATTTGATCATCACTGTGGTGGCAGAATCAGCATGCAGAACTCTTTCCTATGAAAATCAAACGCATAATCCATAATACAGTCACTGCCTGTGTGTGACTACATTGCCTAAATGTTGACTGTTCTGCATTAAGGGTTTATGCTAAACTACATTAAGATGTAACACGGACTTAATCAACTCTCTCACTCTTAGACATGTATGTATTCATGTCTGCTGGTTTGTTCAGATCATATAGCTCAGAGTTTCACTGGCTCACACTTTTTTTTGTAAACACAGATTTTTGTAAACATTGCTAAACTTTCAAAACATACCATTCACTCCCCAACCCATATATGAAAATGAAGCCTGCTTTGCATTACTTGTTTTTGTGATGTCAATAAAAACCAACACATTTACATACATCCATGTATTTTCCCCCATCAGCAGTTCTGGCCTGCTTATACAGAAACTATAGGTTGTGTTTCAGCCTGCACTGTTTTCTGAAAGAAAAAAATTAATTGTGGCCTTTTTTGAGCATAAAACTCACACAAATATCATAAGTGGATTATATACTAAAATTAAAGAAAAACGTAGAATACGTGCCCTATATGTTTGTTGTGAATTGAAAGTCATATTTTCCATATCGTGACAAATTAGTGAAACAGTTTCAGGAAGGGTCCCTGAGCAAGCTGAGTGCACCTGGGAGAAATCATCATGTGGTAAAGTGCAGGTAGAATAGTACTGTGCATCAACTTTAATGTGAACTAAAATTTTCCAATCACCCACACAGAAGAAAGCACAGTTAAGCAAAACCCACAAATAATCCCACAGTTAAGTGAGGAAAGTCACCCGTCACACAGATGCAAAGTGATCCAACTGGTTGGGTTGCAGATCTAGTTTCATCAAGCCTCCCACAGTTTTGTGTCCTGAGACTTTTTGCAACAGATATAGATGTTGTGGATAAGCATATAAATGCTCCACACATGACACACATGTATACACACAAATTTATTTTATATATATATATATATATATATATATATATATATATATATATATATATATATATATATATATATATATATATATATATATATATATATATATATATATATAGCCCTGTGTTGGCAACTTTGCCATCAATTTGAAAATATGTTACCCTTCACTCCAAAAAACACTTGGAAAAAGTCCCATTGACATACATTAAAAGCAGGTTTGTTTCTTCCTGTTTTTCTGTTCATGCAGCCTTGCAGACACCTCTGTATACTGTATGTTTCTACGCCTCTGCTATGTGGAAGGTTCCATCTGATCAGTGGCATTAATATTTAGAATTTATGGAACCTTTTCATACTGGGGGAAATTGCAGGAAATAAGGCTTTTGGTTTGATGACTGCAGCTGCAGCTGGTTCTACTCAAACCAAAATAACTGGAGAAACTAATTTAAAAGAAAAAAAGGAAAAAAAAAAAAAAAAAAAAAAAAAAAAAAAAACATGGTCTCAAAGACATGGGGGTGATGCACAGTTCTGGAGAAGGCATTTAAGACTTCCTGATTTCAGCTCCCCACCCCTCTTTCCTTTCATCAGTTCCACATCATTTCCCATCTATATCCCGTTTTTGGCCCAGTGTCCGGGAAGAATCTGGATTCCATCCTGTTTCACTCTGTCATGCCAGCACTGTGCAGGAACAACAGTGGGGCTGTGAGAGCAGCCACATCTGTTAAAGCCAGAGCACACTGACCAAGCAAACAGCAGTATTCTAAGGTTATCACTTGACTTTAGTTTGGCTAGAAACAAAACCGACCAGCCAAATAAACCACTGAACAATATGGGTAAATTGGAGGACAGTCCATTACAGTGTGAATGCGGGGTGACTTCATTCTTCAGTGTAAAAAGTGGTAAAATTCTAGAACAGTGTAAATGGTGTTAGAACAGTTTTCTAGATATTCTAGAACAGTATGAATGGAGGTAACATTCTAGATCAGTGTACATTTGGAGATGACATTCTAGAACAGCATGAACAGGGGATACCATTCTAAAACACTGAATGGGAGGAGAACATTCTTAAACAAAATGAATGGGCATAACGTTCTGGAACGTTAGAACAATATGAATGGGGATGTCATTCTAGAACAGTGTGAACAATGTCTATTGGGTCAGTGTGCTCTGGGATCTAGACGTGTGAAACTCCTACACAGGTCAATTACCTGTGAGTGGTTTCTTCCAAATGTAAGAGTTTGGGCTGAGCGATGCCAATCAGTTAAACTCATTTATTCAATTGGAAAGTATTTTCATGATTATGGTATCTCCTACTTTTTAAATGCATCCTAATTTCTACTTCTAGTCCTCCTTTAGAATGTTAGAAATACTATGCATGATTTGTTAAGGTTCAGGTAAGTCCACCGTTTCCGTTTCAAGTCTGATTTATTCATTAATCATCCAAAAATCACTTGATTACTGATATAATGAATAGCAACAGCACTAACCATACCTTGATTCTATTGCTACATATTGCAACTGTAATAAATAAAAAAACTCTAAATGAACACTTGACGTGGTTAAAGATTAACCTCCATAATTTTGATCAAAGATCAGGTAAACGCCTTTGTCAAAATAGCAATGTTACACTCATCAGGATTCTCAAAGCACACAACAAACAATAGCGTTACTAGTTAGAGGCTTATTTGTATATTATGTACTATATGCAACCCCACTTGTGAAACTATATATTGTGCACTAGCAAAACAAAGACTCAGCATCAACATTACTTCAAGGCTTACTGGCTGTTGGCTGATCTTGATTGCTATGGTACCAGTATGCTGTAGATGCTGCCGGCAACATTTCGTTTCTTAAATGTCAAACAACGGGGCTGATCATTGATACAGGGACACATACCGACAGAGAAGGGCTCACACGTAAGAAACAAAGTGCAGTACTAGGACTGAGTCATCACACAAACACGCACACACACACACACACACACACACACACACACCAGTTTCCCACTAAACCCTTCACCCCCCCTCCTCTCCTTTGTGGTATGTGTTGTCTACATGTCGAAAGTCTAAGATGAGGGAATAGGACTTGCCACGGCAAGGTAAGAATCCAAACCTACCATGTTCCAAGTTACAGAGCCAGTTATGAGTCTTAAGGGGTAAAACAGCATTTATGGCAGCATAAATTAATTCAGTGTGAGTGCACATAATTCAAAATAATTCTAATTAAATTGCAAAATGTGCATTTGTGGTTAACACTGGTCTTAAATCATGGCCACAAAACTGATTCTTCGTTACCAGGGCTTGGGAGCGGGAAAAGGGGCTCGAGTTCATCTGAGGATTGCTCTGCTGGACGCATCGCTCTTACGCTCTATTTAGTATGAGGGGCAACATTGCCTTTCCTTACTCCCTTGCATGATTTAAAGGAAGAGTCTGACTAAATGCTGTAGCAATAGAACAAAATGTTTGCGTGGTGGGGCTTCACAATATAAGGGATGCACAATGCGTGATATGGAAATTGTATCAGCTTTAAAAAATTTTTTTAGAAAATCAGCATTAGACATGTTTATACATAGCTGGTCTTTAAAGCTGAATTGGAGGTGTATTTATAGCACTCTAAAAGAGCAGAATGTTTACATGACGCTTGGTTACCACGCTATAATGGCTGTGTTTTATTCGCTATGCCATATTTCGAAAACCTAAAAAATTCATCTTATAATTCTGTAATGCTAATCCACATCTAAATTTACCTCCATATCTGCACATCGAAAATATATCAGCATAGGCCCACAACTCCCATACTGGTGTATCCATACACCATGTTGTATATTTTTCTGGTCTTAACAGTAGTGATATCACAAAAGGCTGCAATATGAAAATCATGCTTTTTATTTTTTTACTGTGTGCATTGAGTATTTTGACCAATCTCAGTTCTTATTTCTGGTGTTGTGACAAATGAAGGTTCAGCTTTGTTCAAACTAAACCAGGGCAGTCTTTAACAGTCTTTAACATACAGTGGGTTTAGCAATGTTTTAGATGCTGTTGAAAGCACAATTTATATCTATTTGCTGAACATATTGGGAAAAAAATAACAAAACCTACTAAATGTGCCATAACTTTGCATGGCCAACTTCGCATGGCAAACAGTAACTGTGCTGAAGTGTGTTCTCTATAGAGGGTATGTACACCTACATAAAGCAACAAAACATGTCATTTGAACGTTGATGGACAAACTTTTGCATACGATTGTGTATCGTGAGGTGCATCACAACTGCAACATGAAGGAATAAAACTGGAATGCTGAAAATCCAAAATTTGAGTGCTGACTTACTAAAAATTGAGAGTATTAGTGCATCTTTTCATATTTAATCAGTTACATTAATATTTTAGATTATCCAAAGCAACAAATTAAAATGGCAGCACATCTAATATGAAGCACCAACTTTGCAAGCTTGGTGGTGCGTGAAATCCAGGCAAGCCAAAGCACAGCTTCAGACTAGCCAAGGGGAAGTCAGAGGCTTGCCAGATCAACACTCACACATGTGCAAACTGCATCCACAAAAGGTGATATCTAGGAGGCATACATGTGACTAAAGCTGCCAAGTAGGTTGAGGTCAAGTAGGACACACTTCACACTTGACTCTAGCACAAGCCCGGCCATCTCTTCAGTACTAGAGTACCAAGTCTGAGACAAAGAGATTCCTTTTCTTCTCCAAGAAGAAATATATTTAACTTCTCTTTCTGCCTCAATGAAGTAATTGTGTTCCCGACTTCAATCACAGAGCCTGCATTATAACCCTGTAAAGCCTCCCGGGCTCACTGTATAGAAGTCCACTCTGGTATCATGTTCAGGGATATTAATTAAGGTCATTGCTGACCACTGCCAAGAGAACAGCAAGAATAAGGAGGCTCTGCTCACTACTTCCAGTGGACAAACAAGTGGCCTGTTGTCTACATATGCTCAGTTCCTGGACAGTCTTGTTAGCTAAACAAACCCACAACAAGCAGAGCTTCATAAAAGAGCCTTTAGCACCAGAGTGATGTGAATGACCTCATGAGCAAGCCGGGAGGTGGAAAGTACGCTGGCAGTGGGGGGCATGACTGAGCACGCGGGGCAATGTGGGCAGAGCACGCCCAAGAGTAGCTCTTTGCTTTTAAAGGTGTTCAGAAGTGACTGGTTAGTGGACATGCCAAATTTTACATGGGGGTAACCAGATCTGATCCTGGAGAGCTGGTGTCCAACACAGTCGGGTGACTGTCCTGCTGAAACTTATCCAGGTAATGACCTGATGGGGTGAACCAGGTGTGTCTGAGCAACTGCACTGGACACCAGCTCTCCAGGACTGTAATTGATGACCCCTGTTGTACAGGTTCACTGACCTACAAACATAATACCCACTGACAGTGACTCATAAAAGGTTTTTAATTCAAGAAACACTTAAGTGGCTAAATGCTGCAAATGTGTTAGAGAAGTAGCCATCTCTGTAGGGCTGAAAGATCTGGAGAAAATGTGATTTTCCTAACCAATACTGACATCAATCTAAATGTACAACTGTATTTTCTTTTTTTTCTTTTTAGACTTTTACCAAGAAGACCGGCACCAGCAAAGACTTTTCTAGGTTTCAGACTTTAACCCAAAACACAGTGTGCCAGACTGCCTTCTCTTTAATAGGTTAAATTTCCCCACAGAAAATTAGAACAGCACTGTATAACGAAGCAAATAAAATCACAGTTCAAGTCATTTAAAAAAAATGCACCAACTGTAATACTTGGACTGATTTCCCATATTTAACAAAAAAGTGGAAAATAAGCAAGCTCGCAGACTTTTAATGAAATACTCAATGAAACACAACAAGGGTACTTTTGATTAAACAAACTGAGTAATAATGAAAGCAAGACGTAATTTAAGACGTACTTTAAGATAATGTGTGTTCAACTGGAGTATCATGTACAAGTGGTGAGCAGAAAGATTTTGTTGTTCTGTTCCTACATTATAATTACTGACCAAGCTTGGTCTGAAACGCCAAACTGGTGTTTATTTATCCAGCACGCTTATTTGACCACTATACATAAATAGAGTAGGGTATGACTGAAAAAATACTTTGTAGGCCGAACCCTTAGAAAAAGAAGAAAAAGATCTGCTGGACTATTATAGGCTGCTACAGTCCTGCCATACTACTACTCTACTATTACAGGATTCCTATAGCTTCCTATAGTTTGACAGGGTACTACATACAATATACGGCCAAAAGTATTCACTCATCCATCCAAATCAGTAAATTCAAAGTTCCAATCACTTCCATGGCCACAAGTGTATAAAACCAAGCACCCAGGCATGCAGACTGCTTCTACAAACATTAGTGAAAGAATGGGTCGCTCCCAGGAGCTCAGTGAACTCCAACATGTTGCACAGGTGGCATGGTACCAAGTCCAGTCGTGAAATTTCTTCACTACAAAATATTCCACACCCAACTGTCAGTGGTATTATAACAAAACGGAAGTGATTTGGAATGACAGCAACTCGTAAAATGGCACATAAAATGACAGACCTCCAAACTTCATGTGGCCTTCAGATTAGCTTCAGAATGGTGCGTAGAGAGCTTCATGGAATGGGTTTCCATGGCCGAACAACTGCATCCAAGTCTTACATCATCCAGCGCAATGCAAAGCTTTGAATGCAGTGGTGTAAAGTGCCACCACTGGACTCTAGAGCAGTGGAGACGTGTTATCTAACGAATTACGCTTCTCCATCTGGCAATCCATCAGACTAGTGTGGGTTTCGTGGTTGTCAGGTGAACGGTACTTGTCTGACTGCATTGTGCCAAGTGTAAAGATTGGTGGACGTGGGATTATGGTGTGGGGTTGTTTATCAGGACTTAGGCTCGGCCCCTTAGCTCCACTGAAAGGAACTCTTGGTGTTTCAGCAGACCAAGAGATTTTGGACAATTTCATGCTTCCAACTTTGTGGGAACAGTTTGGGGATGGCCCCTCCCTGTTCCAACATGACTGCACACCAGTGCACAAAGCAAGGTCCATAAAGACATGAATGAGCAAGTTTGGAGTGGAAGAACTTGACTAGTTTGTAAAGAATCCTGACCTCAACCTGATACAACACCTTTGGGAAGAATTAGAGTGGAGACTGTGAGCTAGACCTTCCTGTCCAACATCAGTGCCTGACCTCACAAATGCGCTTCTGGAAGAATGGTCAAACATTCCCATAAACACACTCCTAAACCTTGTGGAAAGCCCTCCAGAAGGGTTGAAGCTGTTATAGCTGCAAAGGGTGGGCTGACATCATATTAAACCCTTCGGATTAAGAATGGGATGTCACTCAAGTTCTATGCGTTTGAAGACAGACGGGTGAATACTTTTGGCAATATAGTGTTTGTACAGTACTACATGAATATAATACAGAGGTGGAAAGATTATAGATTATTCTATAAGAATTAAACAGTATTATAGAAAATTATACAGCACTCACAGTTGGTTACTGTAGTATTACAGTTCTTTTTATAAGCGACTGACAAAGTCTTTAAGTATAAAAGTGTGACTGTGGTCAGCAGGCGCATGGTCTTAAGACTTGAGACCCAGTCAGAGTTTTTGACCTTGTGCTATTACATCTCAGCATATGCACTTTCTGATTAGCCAGAACAGACGGAGGCCCACAGCAAGGCATAAAGCTTAAGCAATTAGACTGTGTAGTAGAACCACTATGAATACAGGAAAAATGCATTGCCAAAGCCGTTTAGTCTGCAATTCCAGCAGACAGACAGCAAACTGAACATTACTGAAGAGAGTGTAATGTGTGGTAACTGTGGGACAGTCTATGAACGGTTGTACCATGTACAAGCAGTGTAGGGCAGACCCACATCACATGATTATCTCAGCGAGGTGCCAAGGGAAGCAGGAAGTTTCAGCTACAGCAGTGTATATACAGCCACCTCTGTCTATATGAACAGTGAAGTGTCATTTTCCTTATGATAGAAAAGCCATAATCGGCCCTTGTTATCTAAACTAGACTGCAGAAACTTTCCATTCTTAAATGTTTCTTTGCATCCTGTCTTCCGCCCAATGATCGCTGGGATAGGCTCCAGCATCCCAGAAGGATAAACGGCTTAGACAGTGTGCGTGTGTTTCTCCGCATTGTGAAATTAACCTTTGAGGAGAAGGTGTATTATATGGTTCTACATACAGCCTATTTCTAACAAGATCAGAGGCCTTTTTGATGCTATAAAGAAACATTTCCAAAAAGGTTCCTTACAGAAGCACATACAACACATTCTCCACCAATCTGAAGAACAATTTTACCATGCATAGTAAACTCTTTAAAATGGTTCTTCAAGGGTTCTTTAGTAAAGAAAATGGTTCTATACAGAACCATGAACACTCCTTCATGATGCAAATGATTTTTGTGGTGTGTTTATGGCTCCTTATTAGACCATTTTCTGTTTACTGTTTACTCAAGAACCCTTAATGAATATTTTAAGAGTAGCCAAGTATAAAATGGTTCTATAACGATCTATAACGAACGGTTCAACACATTTGAAGAACCATCTTTTTTTAAGTGTGTATATGATCAGTTCAGCTGCATTAATCCAGTCATATGATTCCACATAGCCTCACTGAGGACAGTTCAAAGAGCAGCGAGAGAGAGAGAGAGAGAGAGAGAGAAAGAGAGAAAGCGAGAAAGAGAGAAAGAGAGAAAGGCTAATGTGTGTTTGTTAGACCTAACGCGGTCTTTCTGGTAGGTGTCGAAGCAGACTGGCTCTACACGATCCCAGCTCTCAGTCACAGAAGCACAGAAAACACCACATTGGCGCTTGTACTAAAACACGCACCTTCACATACACGTAGACTTCAAACTAGCTCGCTTCCTGAAAGGAATATAACATAAAACATGACATGCTGATGATGGCCAGACGGAAATAATAGACCTTTTCATGAAGGACGACTTTCAGGGGCTGCTCAGTGTATCGCCAGTAACTGAAATTGAAAGAAAGCCGGCTTGTACTGAGTCCCTGAGACGGGCAGCTAGCTTAACTACGCTAACGCTAGCCAGCTCCCCAAACGAAACCCATTTAAAGACGAGTTAACTACAAGCTCAGCGAATACTCTCTGCCCGGAGGCAAAACATCTTTTTTGTAAGACTGAGACACAAGAAACCCAGACATTACCTGAACACACTGCACAGCGTTACCACCTGCGAAATCCCCACAGAATGAATCTTAACGTAAGTTAGCTGTTAGCCATTTAACTAACCCAGCTAGCTTAGCCACTACCTGTAATAAAACCCATAACCTGGTCGTGGACAACTCGTTATTATACACAAACACTGTGTTTCTCTCTTTTCTACAGCGACACAGAAATGACAAAGGCATCAAAAACGGAAAATCTGTCGGCTAACTCGTCTCATTCGGGGTCCCACGAGTCAACGATGTGTAATACACAAAAACGAGCATTAACGCTTTAGCTACTTACACGTAGATGATGGACATGAAATGCATCAGCCAGAGGACAATAAATAAGACAAATCCGAAGATAGAGAACGCTTGCATAGCGACATCGAGCAGGGCCATGGCTGTGCCTTCACTGCAGTGACAGACACGGCTGTTTTAGCCCTGATTAGTGAAACGCTGCGAAGACGAGAGTGAGAGGCGGGACCTGCTGCTTAGGACGCGGGTGGGTTATGGAATTGGAGGTGAGTTACGGAGTTGGGGGTGGTTTATGGAACTGAGGTGGGGCAGGGGGCAGTCAGGACTAGGTTTAGATATAAGGTGGGTCTGGGCCAGAACTGGACTTCAGGTGGTCTTAGATATGGCGTGCGTTAGACTAGTGGTGAGCTTGTGTAGGGGTGGGTAAGTGATGGGCTTGTGTAGGGGTGGGTAAGTGGTGGGCTTGTGTAGGGTTGAGTTAGTGGTGGGCTTGTGTAGGGGTGGGTAAGTGATGGGCTTGTGTAGGGGTGGGTAAGTGATGGGCTTGTGTAGGGGTGGGTAAGTGGTGGGCTTGTGTAGGGTTGAGTTAGTGGTGGGCTTGTGTAGGGGTGGGTAAGTGATGGGCTTGTGTAGGGGTGGGTAAGTGTTGGGCTTGTGTAGGGGTTGGTAAGTGGTGGGCTTGTGTAGGGGTGGGTAAGTGATGGGCTTGTGTAGGGGTGGGTTAGTGATGGGCTTGTGTTGGGGTGGGTTAGTGATGGGCTTGTGTAGGGGTGGGTAAGTGATGGGCTTGTGCAGGGGTGGGTAAGTGGTGGGCTTGTGTAGGGTTGGGTAAGTGTTGGGCTTGTGTAGGTGTGGGTAAGTGGTGGGCTTGTGTAGGGGTGGGTAAGTGGTGGGCTTGTGTAGGGGTGGGTTAGTGATGGGCTTGTGTAGGGGTGGGTAAGTGTTGGGCTTGTGTAGGAGTGGGTAAGTGGTGGGCTTGTGTAGGGTTGAGTTAGTGATGGGCTTGCGTAGGGGTGGGTTAGTGATGGGTTTGTGTAGGGGTGGGCAAGTGGTGGGCTTGTGTAGGGGTGGGTAAGTGGTGGGCTTGTGTAGGGTTGAGTTAGTGATGGGCTTGTGTAGGGGTCGGTAAGTGGTGGGCTTGTGTAGGGGTGGGTAAGTGGTGGGCTTATGTAGGGGTGGGTTAGTGATGGGTTTGTGCTGGGGCGGGTTAGTGATGGGTTTGTGTAGGAGCGGGTTAGTGAAGGGTTTGTGTAGGGGCGGGTAAGTGATGGGCTTGCGTAGGGGTGAGTAAGTGGTGGGCTTGCGTAGGGGTGAGTAAGTGATGGGCTTGCGTAGGGGTGAGTAAGTGGTGGGCTTGCGTAGGGTCGAGGTAGTGATGGGTTTGTGTAGGGGTGGGTTAGTGATGGGCTTGTGTAGGGGTGAGTAAGTGGTGAGCTTGTGTAGGAGCAGGTTAGTGATGGGTTTGTGTAGGAGCGGGTTAGTGAAGGGTTTGTGTAGGGGCGGGTAAGTGATGGGCTTGTGTAGGGGTGAGTAAGTGGTGGGCTTGCGTAGGGGTGAGTAAGTGATGGGCTTGCGTAGGGGTGAGTAAGTGGTGGGCTTGCGTAGGGTCGAGTTAGTGATGGGTTTGTGTAGGGGTGGGTTAGTGATGGGCTTGTGTAGGGGTGAGTAAGTGGTGGGCTTGTGTAGGAGCAGGTTAGTGATGGGTTTGTGTAGGGGCGGGTAAGTGATGGGCTTGTGTAGGGGTGAGTAAGTGGTGGGCTTGTGTAGGAGCAGGTTAGTGATGGGTTTGTGTAGGGGCGGGTAAGTGATGGGCTTGTGTAGGGGTGAGTAAGTGGTGGGCTTGTGTAGGAGCAGGTTAGTGATGTGTTTGTGTAGGGGCGGGTAAGTGATGGGCTTGTGTTGGGGTGGGTTAGTGATGGGTTTGTGCAGGGGTGGGTAAGTGGTGGACTCGTGTAGGGGTGAGTAAGTGATGGGCTTGTGTAGGGGTGAGTAAGTGGTGGGCTTGCGTAGGGTCGAGTTAGAGATGGGTTTGTGTAGGGGCGGGTAAGTGATGGGCTTGTGTAGGGGTGAGTAAGTGGTGGGCTTGCATAGGGTCGAGTTAGAGATGGGTTTGTGTAGGGGCGGGTAAGTGATGGGCTTGTGTAGGGGTGAGTAAGTGGTGGGCTTGTGTAGGGTCGAGTTAGTGATGGTTTTGTGCTGGGGCGGGTTAGTGATGGGCTTGTGTTGGGGTGGGTTTGGAGTGAGTTTGGGGTGGGTTTGGACAGGGTTTTAGCTGGGTTTGGATTTGTGATGGGATTGAGGTGGGGTAGGATGGGAAGACTTGGGATGGGTTTTAGATTTGGTGTTGGTGTGGATTTGGGATGGGTTTGGGGTGGTCAGTGGCAGATGTTTTTTTTTTTCAAATTTTAGAATGTTGCTTTATTAATACTTATTAAATTAAATTATTCAACTTATTTACAGGTTCAGCTTTTCACATCCAGAGTCCTCACCATTCTGCTTATGCTGCTTATTATTTGTCTTTCTCGTCGCACCCTCCCAAAGTTTCAGATCTAGAATCAGTGTTGCAATTTGCAGTCTCCAAATAGCTGGTTTGCTTTCCGGTTGTGTAAGCTGATCTCAGTTCAGAACAAAACTTGGGAATATAGACTACAAAAAACAGTATTAGAAAACATATTTTAAAATCAGTTTACTGAAAAACCCTTATATAATTCTTCCACATCTGCTTACTGATCTCCACATACACACAATGAACTACAAAGAACAAATCTGTCAAGCCTTAAACATGTGGCACAGGTACACGTCAAGGATGAGAAACATAAAACCTGATTGTGATTATATGATAAAATGGTTTACATTCCACAGTACATTTCTAAATATATCATTTGACCTGTACGACTGAGAGAGAAAAGGATGAGGACCAACTTTGGAGGGAGTGCCATGCTGAACATATGGCGGTGTGATACTGATTGGGCCTTACAGCTAATTGTCTCTTTTAATTAGCAACTGTAAGCTGAGATCGACTTTCTATTTTACGAGCAGCAGAAACTCTATGTGCATTAGCTTTGAAAGTTTAGAAATTTTAAAGCGGAAGAAACGTGAGCACTAAGAAGAGATGATTGCTCCTCAGAAATACTGTGTGTGATGAGGATATATGACTATGTCTTGGTAAACAAATGGAGGCTCAAACCTGCTCAGGTTTAAATAACAGAGGAAGCTCATTCAGTAACAGCTACCGACACTGATCCAGATATATGCCTTTAGGATTTTGAATGCCAGCTGCTCAAAGTGTATTGTGTATACCCATTAGAGCAGCTGGAAAATTGTGCCTCTTTTGGCCAAACACCTTTGGCCTGTTTATTTTATTCACAGTGGAATTTCTGTGAATATGACCTCTGGCTCCATTAGAATCATGTTTGCACAACACATCTCATTATGTCATATGATATCTTCTGGACCGAGGCCTTTTCTTGATGATAGTGCTTGATTGTGTTCCATGACACATGAACTAAGGGAAAACAATACAGTCATGGCTGTTCCTCTATCAGTCATAAGGCTATGACATCACTGCTGACATCACTGTTTGGAAACCAGCATGCCCTGGTGAAGGGTGACACAGGAAGAGAGGGTAAGTACACTGCCCTGAAGCAATACTACTACACACTAAAAACATGGTTCTTGAAGGGTTCTTTAGCAAAGCCAGTGGATCTATATAGAACCGTGAACACTGGTTCGTGAACAGTTATTTGCCTAGTCAAATGGTTCTGATCTATGATGGATAAACAGTCGTAAATGTTTTTTAAGGAAGCTTTTTAATAATGGTTTTATATAGCAGCATAAAGAGCCCTGCTATTGTTACAAGTGAAGGAACCATTTTATGGTACCGTATAGAACCCTTTTTGCTCAGAGTGTACTTTTTGGCCATTAAAGAGTGTGTTTACATTTTTCAAAATAGAGCGAAACTATTTATTTAATATTATTTATTATTATTATGCCCAAACATTTTTCTATATAACACCAAAAAAGAGTTCAATTTTTGTGTATATATGTACATGTAATCTCCATCCATCCATCCATTTTCTAAGCCGCTTCTCCGTCAGGGTCGCGGGGGGGAGCTGGAGCCTATCCCAGCAGTCTTCGGGCGGAAGGCAGGATACACCCTGGACAGGTCGCCAGTCCATCGCAGGGCAGACACACAGACACAGACAGTCACTCACACACTCACACCCAGGGGCAATTTAGCACACCCAATTGGCCTGAGGGAGGAAACCGGAGAACCCGGAGGAAACCCACGCAGACACGGGGAGAACATGCAAACTCCACACAGAGAGGACCCCGGTCACCCGGCCGGGGAATCGAACCCAGGCCCTCCTTGCTGTGAGGTGACAGCGCTACCCACCATGAATTATACATGAATATATATATTTTCTCACTATTATGATCTTTATTTCATTATATATCTTTATATCATGTCCAAAGAATGTTTCTATACACTCACCAGCCACTTTATTAGGTACAGTTCAGTTGCTTGTTAACACAAATAGCTAATCAGCCAATCACATGGCCACTACACAATGCATTTAGGCATGTAGAGGTGGTCGAGACAACTTGCTGAAGTGCAGACCGAGCATCAGAACGGGGAAGAAAGGTGATCTAAGTGACTTTGAACGTCCCATGGTTGTTGGTGCCAGACGGGCTGGTCTGAGTATTTCAGAAACTGCTGATCTACTGGGATTTTCACGCACATCCATCTCTAGGGTTTACAGAGAACGGTCCAAAAAATACAAAATATCCAGTGAGCGGCAGTTGTGTGGACGAAAATGCCTTGTTGATGTGAGAGGTCAGAGGAGAATGGGCAGACTGGTAGGAGATGATAGAAATACAACAGTAACTCAAATAACCAACAAGAATCTCTGAGGAATGTTTCCAACACCTTGTTGAAAGTGTGCCACGAAGAATTAAGGCAGTTCTGAAAGCAAAAGGGGGTCCAACTTTTTACTAGCAAGGTGTATGGTACTATATAGAAATATTTTTTGCTAAAAGTGAACTTTGTGACATTATAAAAACATTGTTACTAATTACTGAATAAAATGTTCTTTCCCTCTCTTCTTGTGTCACCCTTCACCAGATCATGTGGGTTTCTAAACAGTGACATCAGGACCGATATAGGTGTGGCTGTTACTGTGTGGTTCACTTGATGAGTCGTTGACCATGGTTGTTGTTCTTGCTCTTCTTATTACTATTGTTAATACTACTAACATTGAAATGAAAACCACAAGAGGAGAAACATAAAAAAGGACTAAAAGAAAATAAATAAACAACATATAGTAAAATACAATAGATAAAAATAAATAAATTTTAAAAGAGCTGCTAAATGATGAAAGCTGTATGAAGCTCTCTGAGCAAGTTCAATCTTGCTTAATACACCCAAACTCAGAGTCAGGAGACCTGATCAGATGGGAGTACAGGTACAGGTACAGGTTGAACAGGTCAGATTGCACTGTAAAGACGGAATTGTGGAGTAGAGTTCGGCTTTCCATTTGTGCTGCGTGTTGTATTCATCTTATGCAAATCTTTTTACTCAGCAAGTTGAGCTTCATATTAGTACATTACAGTGTGACTGAAACCTGTTTGTTTCTATCTACAACAGTACAGTACATTTTGTGAAAAAAATAATTTTTCTGAGAAACTCTTATAGAGTCATTCTTCCATTTCTGCGTATTGAGCTCCATGTCCACACCTTGGCCTACATACAACAAATCTACCAAGCCTTAAACATGTGACACAAGTAAATGTCAAGGACAGCTTGGGCTGTACAACTGACAGATAAAGCTTTATTAGTAAGAGGTATGAATGAGGACCAACTTCGGAAGGAGTGTCATGTAGGACCTACGGTGGTGTGATACTGATTGGGCCTTACAGGTAACTGTCTCTCTCAATTAGCATCTGTAAGCTGAGGTCTTTGGAAAATGAACATTTGGAAAAAAAAAAAAGCTATAACTAACACATCACAGTGTGGTTGAATCCTCTTTGTTTCTACCTGTAACAGCACAGTACATTCTGTGAAGGAAAGAGACAGCACGTCCCCAATAATGTTTTGAGTATACAGTTTCAAAAATATCTGGAAAGTAGACTCAGTGTGCCTCACACCCTCACACCACATTGCTCTACTTCAGGACTTTGAGGATTAATTTAGTGTATCTAGTTAATTAACACAACTTTTGAAGTGAATAGTTTGTTCAAGAGGTTTCTAACTACAGCAGGCCTACATAGTATTAGACAATCATAATAACAGCCTATCAAACAATCATGTTTAATAGTGTGGCAAAGACTGTGAGACAAAACAATAGTGAATGAAAAGGTAATACAGGAATGCACTAACATATCCATCATGTCCACAGTGAGGGCCATAGATTTTCTCAGAAGATTAGACACTGCTATCTTGTGGTCATGTTAAAGAGTTGCAGCTGTTGCAGCTATATTAGCTGACCACAAGTTGGCCTTTTCATAAGAAAATAGGGGATTAGTATGCTGAGCTGTTCCTTGTATAAGCAGTTGCTTAGGGACTCCAAATCCCCAGGGGGCTTTACATTTGCAGTTATGTGCAAAAATCACAGACAACTCTTCATTTATTTCATGTGCAGTTAAAAAAAGCCATTAAATACAAGTTAGATTTTTTCAGGAGATATTGAGGAGATATAAAATTATTCAATTGCACAAAGTTTCTAAAGCTGCAGGTTAAAAATGTAAAGATATGAAGGAAAAACTACTAAGAACTGGCCATGACCTTGTAGACCACCAACACTAACCCCATCAGACGAACAGCGCTTAAAGCTTTCATCTTTGAGAGAGAGGAGAAAATCAAGCTGCTTCTGATCTGAAAAAAATCACAGGTGTTTTTGTCCATCTTTCCACTGTGAGAAGACAACTCAGCACTATGAGTCTGATAGGATAGATGTCAAGAAGCTCTTACTGAGAAAAGAAAAATGATAAAGAAAAAAAGAAAAAGAAAATTTACACTAGAACACCAAAACTGGACATCTGAGATGTGGAGTGAGGTTTCATGAACTGACAAGTCCAAATTTGATGAAAATGCAAAAGAAAATGCAACCTAACCTTCAGTTCTAAGACTGAACTTTGGAGGTGTGGAAAAATATCCCTGCAGATTTATTAAAAAAAACTGAAATTGAGTCTCCTGAAAAGAATGGAAGCTGTAATAAAGGAAAAAAGTGAACACACTAAATTAAGAAGGCATTGATACTGACACTGGTATTGGGCAGATACCGTGATCATTTACCTGTACTCATAAAAATTCACAGACACCAACACACCAATACCCACTGATACCGTGATAAGTCAAGTTTAGCTGCCACACTAATGAACAAACACTGTAGAGAGTTACTGATTCCATGACACAAAGTCATCAGTCATTATAAACATTCTGTCTTGGCAGATTCCCACCAGATCTGCATTATGTGATTTTAGCCATTTTTAAACATTTTAAGCAACTATCACAGCCACGTCTCCAATACGAGCTGAGACATGTATGCAAGTGAAACAGAGACCGAACATCTGCTACCAAAGTCTGACTTTACTGTTTGACTGTTTGACTGAATAGATTTTTTGTAAATAGGCTGTAGGGAGAATGTATTGTCCTATCATGTACAACCCAAATTCCAATGAAGTTGGGACGTTGTGTAAAACATAAATAAAAACAGAATATGATGATTTGCAAATCCCTTTCAACCTATATTCAATTGAATACACTACAAAGACAAGGTGAGTGAATATTTGCAAAAAACAATAAAGTTTATCCATTTGAACATTAAATATCTTGTCTTTGTAGTGTATTCAATTGAATATTGGTTGAAAAGGATTTGCAAATCTTCGTATTCTGTTTTTATTTATGTTTTACACAATGTCCCAACTTCATTGGAATTGGGGTTGTACATCACTGCCTGGTTTTAGCTTCAGTGCAGTGTTAGCAGAGCTGCTGAGTTACTCAGTGTGTTTGCTCAGTACTTGGATCTCAGCATATCATTTTGAATGAAACAGCTTTATTAGGAATTGTTCATGGACAGAGCTGACTGTAGAGGCTGCATGCAACATAGCAGGAATGGAGCATTTCTGCACTGAAATTGTTGGCTTTGTCTATACATGATGGGCTGTTTACATGTACGAAATCACCAAAGAACACGATTTCTAAAATCACACAATGTGTGTCTGTTTTAAAGGACATTCAGATACAGAAAAAGACTCAGAGAAGAAATAAGCTCCACAAGTGAGCTCCTCAGATGTTTCCTGCACCCACAGTTGTTGAAGGACACGGGCGAGGAGCAAAACTACAGCTGTACAGAAGCGCCTTTCTGATGTGAAACAAAGCCCACTGTTTTTCACTGCAGTGCCACTAAATCCAAGGTAGCATTAAATAATATAGGATGGCTAGTTGATGCACTTTATTTACACCACCAACAACTTACTTGTAAGTAGATTACACACAATGGTATCGGACTCGGGATTGACAATAGCCAAAAAATATGTATCCATATATATTATTTTGTATTTAGTTGATGAAGCCAAATTTTTCTGTTTTTTTTTCATTAAGCTGACAAATGTACTTATACTTAATGGCCGTTTTAACTGAAAATTAATTAATGAAAGGTGGTCTCGGACTTTTGCAGCATACTAATTTTATTATTTATTTTGCTTTCTGTATTGTTCATGTGCTTTATTCATACATACATTTCCTGTACATGCTTATTTATTAGCTTTTTTTCATGATCAAAATAAGTATTGATAGGGTGGGAAACCAGCCACTTAAATGTGCCTCAAATGTTCAGAAATCCTCGTATGTGTTTACCTGACGGTTAGACTCAGGTGTGTTAGAACAGGTAAGCTAAGAAAATCTACAGTGAGTCTCCTTGTCTGGAAGTGAAAAATAGGTTTGCATATTTGCATATGTATAATAATTGTTTATTTGCTGAATTTAACATACTTGGGGAAAAAACATTAAATACAACCTGGGCCATATTTATGCTTATACATTTAAACTGTCCATTCAAATTTTCAGAAAAAAATGGCATATTTAATATTTAATGCTACTTAATGTAGCATGAACACATTGTTAAAATGTCCCGGCCCATACTATCCAAATAAGAAAACTAAGCTGCAAAAACAGCCCATTTAGATGTGATGTCACAAAAACCATAGCGTTTACTTGTGTCTGCCTATTTAGTCTGCAGCAGTTTAGCCCCACTTATCGACAATGAAAGAATTTTCCCATCCAGACTGCTTTTTGAATGATGTGCAACACAGGCAACCAATCAGAACAGAGTGTGTTTACATATTATATCAATCTTAAAGGCACAGTAACGAAAACAGCCTGAATACTGCAGGACTGCAGGAGGAAAACAGAACACACTAAAGTTGTAGGATATGGACCCTTTAAGTTTGTTCTCTGTAGAGGATGTGCAACTTATATTTACTTATGTACAGCAGTCCACTATAACCGCTGAGTTTAACCACACACATAAGAAGAGCTCATTTACAGGTCTGAAATGGAGATGTGGCCATTGTAGCTGAGCTTGCTAATCCTACTCAGAGAAGTTGTGCATGAATCTTCACACCACACAACACAGTGCATTATGGGTATGCCGTATCCACTAGGGTGCATCAGTTGCACACTGTTTATTGCAGTGCATTGTGGGATTGTGTGAGTGCACTGGATCTTCAGCAGTTTGTTTTTGGATACCACTAGAAAATGGCAGAACCCCAAAATAGTGCACTATATAGTGAATAGGGGGCAGTTTCAGACACAGTTTGCACTCTATCTGCTGCTGCATGCTATTAAGTATTCAAGCTATAAAGTGCTCTTTGTTTGGCTTATCTTGACTAACTGTGCTCACCTGTGCTTTTTCTCAGCTAGTCAGCTATTTCTTTTGGCCCAAAGCCATCTGTGCCTTACTGTCTGAGCAACGGTAGAGCAATCTGGACCAGGGGTGGCAGAGGGTGGCAGGACGTTTCAACAGGGTAGCACTGTTACAGGTGCTCTTGCAATTTTAATGTGTGATCAGGCGTGAGTAGAGGGGGATGTGGAGAGAGGTTGTAGTGTTTTTCCACGGATAGCAAAACAACTGTACCCTTAGAGGCAAAGCAGGACTAACCAGACATACTTACAATGATAACATGGGACCATGGGATTGCTATTGGAGTGTTATTCCACCAATAGCAAAATAACTCTCCCTTTAAAGGTGCAAACCACCCCACACCGAGGTGGAAGCCAATGACGTAGCAGTAATTTTGGGGTGGTATCTGGAGCAGCCAGTCAGACTGGCTTCAAAACCATGCATGCATTCTGCAAAGACAAGTATTACTCAAACACAGATAACTTTGCCAACTGTCAGGCTGACTAACCCATACACAAGAAGCATCATAAGTATTATATAACCACATTATATAATAAATGGAGCAGAAACTGAGCCCTTTGTGTTCATGAGTCTAGAATATCGCCAGCCCTTACTGTGATATTTTCTTTCACCCAGGTTTCACCCAAGGAAAATTCCTGCCTAGGACTGGCTACCAGTGTCCAGGGGTGGTGAATATTTTCCAGTTATAATACTTTTACTCAAATAGGATGTAAAACCAATATAATTTTTCTCCATTGTATCCCCTCAGATTTAGTTTGGGATGATTTGAAGGAAGCGTTGGGATAGAATTTTGATGCATTTAATCTATTTTCAGCTGATATGTTTATTTCTACTCAATTTGTGAAAGAAGGGAATCTACATCAGCAGATATTTTAGCCCACAACATTTAGCTCATAACTGTGAGCTTTGCAAGAAAAACATTAACAAATTATATGTATTTATGAATGTATGCATGTATAAATAAGTCAATAAATAAATAAGCACCGCTGCAAGCTTCTTATAAATGTTTTTTTTCTTACAGAGTAAAAGTTAAAGTTTTTCGTAGCATGAGTTTGGACTCACAGACGTGCACTGCAGAGGCCACAAATCAAGTAGGTTTTTGTGACCGGAAGTTGTGCTCAGAGGCTGGGGGGCAGCTCAGGCATGTCGGTGATACTCAAACGCAAACTCTTTCCCACACGTCTCTGTGAAAATGGCCAAAAAATGAAAAACAAACCCACAAGTCAACGGTCGACTCCGAGCGTTTCGATTCTCTGACTCGTTGGCCAAGAGTCGACTCACACTTCCAGGCGAGTCAGAGAGGAAGAATCGACTCTTTTGGAGTCGACTCCCGTTTATCGCCCTCCTCCAAATCCACGTCACGGCGGCGTGGATTCCTGCAGGCAGAAGGTCTTCGTCGGTTCCTCCGTTTGACCAGAGATGGCCGCACAACTCCGGACACCGCTGAACTAGGGCTGCTCGACTGCGTCTGCGTTTGGATTTTGACGTTGTAACCGTCCGGCTCTGAGACGTGTTTTCAGGCAGACACGGCTTTCAAGATGGTCTTGGAAAGAATTTTCCGTGCAGTTATCATGGGTCCTCCGGGCTCAGGGAAAGGGACGGTGTCGAGCAGGATAGTGCAAAGTTTTGGACTCAAGCATCTGTCCAGCGGGGACATCCTGAGAACCAACATCAATGCAAAGACTGGTAAGATGGACATCAGGGCATGTAGTTTAGCAGCAGTACGCAAGTCAGCTTTCTATTCGCTCGCTTCTCCCTCGAATTTTTCCGTTCCACCTTAAATGGTGTAGCAGTTGCCAGAATGCTGCACCATTTAAGGTGGAACGGGGAATTCGAATAAGAACGTGACTTCTGCCTCCTTTTACCTCCAACTTTGGTGGGTTGGTGTGTGTGCGTGTTTATGTCAGGGAGGTGGGGGGGGGGTGTTGCAGTCCTCCTCGATGTACTCCACCCAGCAGCATAAAAGTTGGAAAAGCTGCATGCATAGATTACAGAATTCATGTAAGAGACAGATACTCTGCACTTCAGCCGACTGTAAAGCCGTTAGTCATAACTTAGGCTGCAAATCATTGCTTGAATTGGTGATTAAGTAGGTAGGAGTGTCCTGCTGTTGTAATCTGCTCCCTCCCCCTAAACTCCTCCTAATCCACCTACCACGTCTCATCAGCAGCGCTGGCCAGCGAGCTGGAGTTTCTTTCTTGTCCACCTCGCCTAATTATTCACAGATCAGTGAGCTTTGACCTTTTCATTGTCTTATGGATCTTGGAATCCTTTTCTCCCCTTGATCAACCACCCTGTGGCTTAGTTTCAACACTAAATCTGATTAGTCCTAAGTTAATACTCCTGATAACCTGAGAATCTGAAATGAATGAAATATTAAAAACTTTTGTCCAGGTCTAATAGCAGTAGATGGAGCAGGTTTATATTCTATTTTACAGGCACAACCTCACTTTCTGGCACTTTGTGGCTTTGATGTAGGTTAAAGACAAATACTAAAGTTATTATATCAGATATAAACTGTTATTCAGAACCGTTTGATGTGAAACACTTTTTCTGTCAGAATTGTTCACAGTGGTGGTGATAAGAACGAGAAGTCTGAAGCGTTTATTGCCACTAAAAGCTCCCTCATGGAAAGACATGATTAGATGAAATGGTTAAGAAAGCACCATCTGGCGCATGAGACGTTGCTTTATAATAAAATTTCGACCTAAAACATAGAATACATTCACAGCGGAGTGTTTGTAAGGCAAAACAGTCCCCAAACAAAATTTATTTTCCAGATTTACCATTATGTATAAAAGTTCAAATGTTAATTTTTCAGATGTTACATTTGTTAAATAACATTACATATAAAAGCTCACTGGTTACTGGGGATTGCCTTGCACACTTCACAGTACCCTGGCACCATTTTACACCAGACCACTGAATGACGTTGTTTGTGTCAGTGATTGAATTAAGCACAGCTTTTGAAAAGAAGATGAAAATTACAGTCTTTAGTCTTTGCCTGTGTTTAAAACTGCTTGACTGATAGTTGTAATCAAAGATGTTTTGTGCAGACTCACAGATTTGATGATTAACAGTGACATACAGTGACATTTAACAAAGGAAAGCTTCAAATGTTCAATGTTCAAATGATTTTCTGTTAAATAGCACGTGCTAGCACATGGTAGTACTTCCCTAAAGCACAAATCACCTGTGAAAAGTCCCTGATGTCCTTAGAGGCTTTTGAAGCGTGTCATGTGCTGAAGATAAAATCTGGAGTACATTTATTCAAGAGTTTCATTCATTGTTTAAATTTGAAGCAAAGTGACAGAGTGTCTGACTGATAATGGTAATATTAATGGAACTTTGCAGGCACATCTCAAACCTTGGTTAAGTAATAAATCCACTTTAGTCTGACACTGGACAAATGACTCTTTAACCCGGGGGTGAGGAACTGGGGGCCAGCACAGATTGGTGACTTCCCTTCTGTAGCATACAAACCCCCACCTTGCTTTAATGCAAATGCAGAAATAATGCAGAGTCTCAAATAACCCATCTGCCATTGGTTTTGCAATAATATCTAATATCTGTGACCTCTGGAGGCATTACTATGTGTCACATTGTTACATCAGGTGTTACATTGAGCCATCTGGACAATGACATTATTTTCCTTGTGACTACTATGAGCTACTTTATAGGCAGGTTTTACATGGGTGCTAACTGATTGACTGCCACTTTGATTTGTACAGTTGGAACACTATATTGTAAAAGCACAAGAAGCGTCTATAGACTTGCTTGCATAGTTGCCATTAACAGCACACATACTTAAGCTTCATTCTGTCAGAGCCGTGTATTCCCATTTATTGTGCTGATGATCGTTTTTCTTCTGGTTTGTGCAGAACTGGGTCTTCTGGTGAAGTCATGCATAGACCAGGGTCAGCTGATCCCTGATGATGTCATCTCTCGTCTCATGCTGTCCAACTTCAAAGACATGGATCAGTACAGCTGGCTCTTAGATGGTAAAACCCACTCATAAAGCCCTCAGCCTATAAATGTTGCACTTCCAGGCATTTACACTGACACAGTCCTTTATTTATTAGGCCCAGAATCTAAAACTGCTGGCAGGCAGTGAACTGCAGCTGAAAAGCTTAATCCTCCTGCAGTGTATCAAAGCTACACAAGATATTTGGACTATTTTTAGTGGGTCACCTTAGAGAATAAGGAACGAAGGCTCAATGCATAAGCAGGAGTACGTCTAGGTTGTGAGATTGCTGTTTAAACATCAACAGCAAAATGTGATTATTACTGTGTCTTGAACATGCTTATACATCCTTTTTAATTGAGTTGCTTTTGAAATGTAAAAAGTATAGAATAAATGCACATAATAATACTAATAAAACAATTATATTAGCACTAATACAACTATTATTATTATTATTATTATTAATATTCAGTGTGTTATTTTTAATCATGACCCGGAAGAATAACCGGTTTAGAAAATGTGTAATAATACACACACACACACACACACACACACACCCACACACACACACACACACACACACACACACACACACACATATTTTCTAAGCTGCTTCTCCCTCAGGGTCACGGGGATATGTAATAATAATTATTAATAATTAGTTAATCAGTTTACCTGTTAATATATTATACAACCATAACTGTAACCATAATAATGAAAAAGTAATATTTGTTGTTGTTAATTTGCTTATTTTAGAATTGCTCTTCAGTTTTACAAGCAAATACTGAAGCATTTTTGTTTGTATATATATATACATATAGATACACAATTATAATGCCATTTTGTGAAAGTAATATAAAGGAAGGAGCCTTTGAATAGTGAAAGAGTGAATGCCACAGTGGAGATATTGTCTGCTATAATGGCTCAGTCTGAATGATTGCCAGACTTTTTTGTGTTGGAAGCAGAAGGTGCATCATAACCATGACAGACACCCCCAACCCCCCCGTTCACTTCCTTTCTCTTTGCGATGCTTTTGGCAGGTTTCCCTCGGACTGTAGCACAGGCAGAGAGCTTGGATAGCATGTGTACTGTGGACACGGTCATCAACCTGGATGTGCCTTTCCAGACCATTAAGGAGCGCCTGACTTCACGCTGGGTGCACATGCCCAGCGGTCGTGTCTACAACATAGACTTCAACCCACCCAAGATACCAGTGAGTATGCATTATCAGCTGGGTTTGATCCAGCATGCACTATGTACAGACTGTACAAATACTAAACGTATCAGAGGGGAAGTCTGTATTTAAACTTTAAAAGTACTGTAGTAATAGTCTCATTTTATTAGTAAGCCTTGGCTGGAAACAACTTCCAACAGAAAGTTGTCCAGTCAGGATGTTTTTTCTTCATGGTGCCTAGGTAGATACAGCTAAGCCAGCTCTTCCATTGGTCAGGCTTTAAGGAGCTGGACTAATGGCCTATTAACCACTAAAATAATAAGGAAGTGACAGAGAAGTCAAGCAATCAGGTTTTGATTTGCAATGAGTGGGTCCAGTTTGGTAAGAAAATGTCTTAAAAACAGAAAACCGTGGAAGAAGCTCTGTGCCAACCCACTTTACTGAGTTACAGTAAAACTACTACCAGGTAAAATATACATTGATGTCTGTTAAAAGCGTCACATAAAACATGGAATGTCTTTTACTTTTACTTTTATTTAAATGCATGTGTTTAATCTAGCACAGCCAAAAGGTCTATGTGAATCATCACCTGCTTAGCGCTAGTATACTACTAGAACCCGGTAAGGGTGCTAGCATCTTTGGCTTGAACTGAAGGTTTAGTTCTAATTGTCACAATAGTAAGTTTAGGCTTCAAGATGGCTGCTCCTACTAAATTTATAAGCAAGGAATTACTTTGTTTAAGACAAGTGTAGCTATTAGCTTCTGTTACTTGTTAGCTTCATTAGTCTTGCAGTTCTAGTGCAAAACTAAAGAAGCAAACTTCAGACACCAAACATGTCTTGGCTCTGGGGTGGTCTAACACCTCCATTAAGACCAGGTACACAGTGTATGCATGTTATGTAGGCCAACTTTGTGCAATTAGTAAGAGAGCCAGACATTTAAAATGTATTTTATTTGTGATTTATAACTAAATAAGAAGCTAATTGCTTATTTTTGACTTTTTGTGGGCAGCATGACAGTTTGAGTGCAGTTCCTGCTGGGAGATCATTACTGAAAATAGGTCTGAGCAGCAATTCTCACTCTTTTATAATGAGCATAAAAGCCCAAAAGCACCAAGACAGCATCATCAGTTCTAATTGGAAAGACTCACAGTGCTGGGAGGAAGACACATAAACAGCTAATGAGGTCGTTAAGTTGAAGAAGGACACGGTTCTTCCTCAGACCGGGCTAAATGAGGGACAAACAGATTAGGTATAAAAGACAGATAAGATGGGGACTTTTGTTTGCTGAGGAGCTTACTGCCAAGAGACCTTTGGTCTGGTCTGTGCAGTTAAAACTGGGTCATTCTCAGGCCATGGCTTGCCCAAGGGTACTATTGAGTAAATAAGGGAAACCGGAGCCGTTCATGGACACCTTGAGAGGAAATATATGGCTGTACAGAGTGGGAAACAGGGTTCGATGGAAAACTTAGAAAAAGTCGTGATGGCTGAATAATGAATATGCTGTCCTAAATGTATACAGTAATGTTTTCTAACCAAAAAAAATGAAAAAAGAGAAACTTTTTCAGCCAACGTTAAGAATGCATGGTGAAAAGGCACAGCCATTGTATTAGCATTCATCAATACTAGTGTTACTGATGGGCATTTTTTTGGATGGTGAGTTTGTTATTTAATCTTTGCATAAAATGTCAGATAGGCATGGACTGGAAACAAGCGAAAGACTGCTGAGGTTGTTGAAACCAGTTGTCTTTATACTGTTCCACAATCACTCCATGTTGTATGTTACTGTGCGAGTCAGAGACCACCCACAGCGTATTACATTTATAATCAAAATAGCCATTAAGTACAAGTTATTTATTTTTCATTGTCAAGCAAAAAAACATATATTTAACATACAATTTACAACACAGGGGCTGAGGCATTCCAGTACTCATTGATGTAGCAGGCAGGGTTCAACATATAGGCCAAGCAGGCAGGAAAAGATGCAGTGTGGAGCATGACAAAATTACATATAGTCTGAGCAACTAAATATTATTTCAAAAATGTTATTTTTTTTATTGATCTTTAATATTACAAAACAAGCAAGTGATGATAGTACACTTGACATGAGATTTACATTAAACAACATAACCGCCCAACCCCCCCCCCCCCCCCCCCCCCAAAAAAAAAAAGCAATCAGCATCATTTTCCTAATTAATTTCCTTCATAATGTCTCAGAAACTCAGTCAACGTTGACCATATTTCTTCATAATTTACCCCCTTTCCTCTGACAATATAAGTGAGTCGTTCCAGTACAATACAGGATGCCATCTCCTTCACCCACATATGATTTGAGGGTACATCCATTTTCTTCCAGTACAAAGATATTAATCGCCTGGCCTGCAGGAGTCCAAAGTCAATCAGTTTTAATTGTCTGGAACTAAAAATACAGTTCTCTGGGTATATACCCAATACATATTTTTGCCTCAACAGGTACATTTACACCCATGACTGATTTCCAGTACTGCTGTAATTTTGGACATTCCCATACACAGTGAAAGAGAGTACCCTTTCCATCTAAACATTTACTACAGTTATCTGGCATATCAGGAGACCAGCAATTCAGTTTGACTAGAGTTACGTAGGTTCTCATCAACCACTTGGAGGAGTTTCATTCTTATATTAATTGATTGCTTTTGGGCTTTTAAACATGTAGTTTCCCAATCCGTCTCCTGTATCTCCTCTTGAATGTCAGATCTCCATGCATCCAACCTATCAGTAGTGGATTTTTTATCAAGTGTTAATAAAGCTACATAGAATAAAGAAATATGGCCTCTCCTCTCTAGATATTGCAGTACAATATTCTCTAGGTATGACAGTGGTGGTTCGGATTCAATTTGCCTATATTTCGACATAATGAAATGTTTAACTTGTAAATGTTTGTAAAAATGTTTCTTTGGAATGTTATGTGTTTGGCATAATTGCTCAAATGTAAGAAGGTTGCCATCCTTATAAAGGTCTGCCAGCTTCTGTACACCTTTATCTGCCCAGATTTTGAAACCCCCATCAACTTTCCCTGCCTTAAAAAATGTGTTGCCCAAAATAGGTGAAAAGCGAGAGATGGGAGGAGTATCTCCCACATACTGATGCGCCCTATGCCAAATGTCAATTGTGTTTTTTAAAAAGGGTTTCTTTGTCATTTTCTTTAAATTTGTTGGGCTTGCAGAATCTAAATACTGATTTAATTGAAGGTTTGTTACTGATGTTTGTTCAATTTTTATCCATGCTGGAGGTGTCTCATTTGAAAAGTAGAACATAGCTGAACGCAGCTGTGCAGATCAGTATGTGCAGACCCTCCTATATGGCAGGTACAACAAGCGAAGTCTTAGTCTAGGTTTTTTATTATTCCAAATGAATCTATTAAAAATACTGTTTGTTGATCATAGTTTGTTGATACAATGGTTTTAATCTCTGGGGTGATTTTAACACCAAGATACACAAATCCCTCTTTTGCATTCATAAACGGGGTTTTTATAACTGGAGTTAGCCTTTCATCTTTGTTCAGAAAGAGCATGGAAGATTTTGAATCATTTATACTATAGCTGGAAAATTGGCCAAATAGCTCCATTTGTTGCATTAAGTTTGGTATACTAATGGACAGCCTTCTCATAAAAACTATCAGGTCATCAGCATACAGGGCCAATCTATGCTCTTGATCTCCTAAGTGGATACCAAATAAATCAGTTTGCATTCTAATTGTCATTGCCAAGGGTTCTATAGCCAGAATAAATAACATTTGAGATAACAGGCATCCCTGCCAAGTAGAACGTTCCAATGTGAAAGGTTTAGAAACTATGGATTTGTATACAAAAGCTTAACCCACTTGAGAATGTTACTTCCAAATCCATATCTCGGGAGAACATTAAATAAATATGACCATTCTATTCTGTCAAAGGCCAAAAATGTAATTATTTAGTGTGTCCGCTCTTTACCTTTATTACAGCATCCTTCTTTTTTGGGAGTTTAACAGTTCAATTTTGGTTGCATTTTCTGCTTGTCACCATCCAAGTAACACATTCAGTGATGCTGAGGTCTGGACTCTGTTCCTAATGGCCTTTTTGACTGAACATTTAGTGCATGAAGGGTTTGACTTTCGCACAGAATTGTGTGTATTTGAATTTAATTAGGTGAGATATTTTAAAGACTGTACTATAATACGTGTAAAGGGACTGTATCTGAACCCTGCCTTTTTAAAACATATCAAGGACTGAATACTGAGTATATTTGTATTCTGATCACGTATTTTTATCACGTGGGTACATAAAATTATATTCTATTGAATGCTCATTTATTTTGGTGTGCTTGTTTCCTTGCTGGTGTCATCTGTTCTTGGAAAAGGAGGCAGTTAAGAAATATGAAACCTCACAAAACCCAATGTCAAGATACTGGAGTTAAACATTTACTTGGATTGCATAGTTTTCATTCACAGCTTTATTCGCTAAAGACTCTGCTGCTGTGGTTGAGCAGAGGCAGACGGCTTCCTTCAGTTAATGGCTCATCAGAAATAAAATGTACAACAGTCCACTTGCCCAAAATGTACAGCTGTATACAAAGGTTTGGACACCCGTGGCCAGATTACAGAATTTGTTGATTTTTGTAGTGAGGAGAAAGTGAGGAGAAGTAAACACAACCTCTGCAGCAGAATATTAAATAAAAATCTGCTAATCTAAAAGCATAGCTATCTTATATTTGATTAACATATAAAATTGAATAAATAGTAATCATGTCTTTTGGAAATGTTTGGACACCCTTAATTCAACATAGTTAGCTTATTAATGAACTCATAAGGACTGGTTAGACAGCTTAAGAAGTCAGCTAATGGCAGTTCTACTCAACAACCATATTCTCCTCTAATCAGGTGGCTGAGTGTCTGAAAATGATGTGGTTGATCGCTACAAAGCAGGGGAAGCACTATCCAAAGTGTGATTAAAACATGGCAGTTAAGAGGAATTGTGGAAGTCAGGGTAAGAGCTATAAAACCAATAAAACTCTGAGATAAAACTGCTTGTATGCTGGACAGAAAGGCAAAGCAAAACCCGCATACAACAGCAACGGAGCTGCAGGAAGGTTTAGCTGAAACAGGAGTGGTCATCAGAAGAAAACTTTACCTAAGTGGTCAACATGTGAAGTATGCAAAACAACATCTAGATAAGTCAGACGTATTTTGGAAACAAGTGCTATAGACTGTTAAAGTGAAAATGGAGTCATGTTTGGAAAAAAAGAGGGGCAGCTTTTTGATGAAAAGAACACCCTACTAACTGTTGGATTTGGTATTCCCTGAGGTTTGTGGCAGTCAGCAGCACAGGAAACCCTGCATGGGTAGATGAAAGACTGAATTCCACTAAATATCAGCACATTCTCGAAGCCAATGTCTCAGTCAACAAACTGAAGCTGAAAAGGGACAGGCTTCTACCAGAGGACAATGATCCAAAACGTACAATATAATCCACCATAAAATACGTCAAGAAACACAAGCTTTTAGAGCAGCCCTCAAAGTCATTGTTCATAATTGAAAATCTGTGGGTAGATCTTAAATATGCTCTGCATGCAAGAGGCCCAAGAATAAGGAAAGGTGGGTTAAAATTCCTAAAACATGAATAGAACATCTTGGCTAACTTAGACTTCTGTTACCTTAGCCTTTCAGCTTAATGGGGCAACTGCACATGCGTTACAGTAATACCATTTGTTTTCCCTCTTGTTGTTCTGAAAAGTCCACTGTATGCATTAATTGCACCAAAACAGCAGAATTTTGAAGCTTGGCTATAGACAACCACTATTCAGTCTTCAGGACTTCCGTTGTTTACATCTGATTTAGAGGAACCACTGTAGTGTGAAAAGGCGGAGCATTTCAGTCACGAGTGCAGTTTCAGTCTAGTGGATAAAAAGAGCTCAAGTGTTCATGTCAAGGTCATTTCTGCTGTAGCTTTTGGGAAACTGCTGCTTTCCCTTTCTGGGTTTGTTTACAGATATACATGCTTTCTACAGGTGGCAGCCTTTGTTTTACCGTCTGTTAAAAACCTGTGCTAGAGTAGAAGCACTGTTAGGCCTGTTTGTACTTTAGCACACGCATTCAAAAGCAATGGAAGAGTAGCTTTGAAAAAGTCAATAGAAGCATTTTTGTGTAGGTTTTTTTTTGCTGGCCAGCTTTGTGGATACTGCTGTTTAAGCTTATTTTGAGCTGAAATCAGCCTACATAACCTAAATCCTGACTGTCTATAGTAGCCCGCAAATTACATAGCTAATTTTGAATTGAAGCTATGTGAGGTGTGGAGAGTACTGATAAGAAGTTATAAGGGTCAGGGTGTGTAAGATTGTTAGGTTACAATACTCAGTGGTTGTCCACTGAAATGTGACTGTTACTAGAGCAAAGAAGTACTGTATATCATTCAGCTCATGCTCTGTAGTATCTAACAGTACTACTGCTGAAAGTACTTACAAATTCGGGTTGGAAAACACAAAAAAGTGACTGAAGGACATGTAATCATTTACTTTACATTGGCAGTGCCTAATAGATTTGCTAGGCTTTCATTGCCTTAAGCTCCAATGATCAAAGTGTTCTAGAAACATTGTCAGCATTCTGTTTGTGCACTGCAGGGTCTTGATGATGTCACAGGAGAGCCTTTGACCCAAAGGGATGATGACACACCTGAAACAGTGACCCGCAGACTGAAGGCCTACGAGTACCAGACTCAACCCGTTCTGGAATATTACAGGTAAAAAATGACTTGAGTTCAGTCTTATAACCTATAGCAGCGTATTGCATGTTGTAAATACATATGTATCTGCAAATGAAACACTACAGTAGTTATCGCACCTCAATTAAATATGAATTGTGGCCATTTACAATAATGTGCAAAAGTTTGGGCAGCCAGGAAGATTATTGAAAAAAATGATCTTCGCAGGAAGTTTTTTTTTTTGCTGGTAAAACGTCATATAACAGATTAATACAAACAAATGTAAGTACAGTAAAGCACAGGAATTTTTTTTGTTTATAAAATGTGACTGATTTGTGAATACAAATAGAAGATCACTGTTTGGTTTCTAAATTGTTGGTGCCTTCCAACCACTGTAGGAATTTAATAATAATATGATACTGCTAACTACCATTACTTTGAATAATAATAATATACATACATACACCGATCATAACATTATGACCACCCCCATGTTTCTATGCTCATTGTCCATTTTAGCAGCTCCACTTACTATATAGGTGCACTCTGTAGTTCTACAGTTACAGACTGTAGTCCATCTGTTTCTCGCATACTTTGTTAGCCCCCTTTTACCCTATTCTTCAGTGGTCAGGACCCCCTTGGACCCTCACAGAGCAGGCACTATTTGGGTGGTGGATGATTCTCAGCACTTCAGTAACACTGATGTGATGGTGTTGTGTTAGTGTGTTGCGCTGGTCTGATTGGATCAGACATTGCAGTGCTGTTGTGGACAATGAGCGTAGAAACAAGGTCATAATGTTATGCCTGATCGGTGTACATTAACAACAACCACATACACACAGATCCCCAGCTGGTGTTTTCCAGCCCACGGCTGGTCCAGCCCGGTCAAGCTCCACTCCTGTGGTCAATTATCCTCTAAGACTTATATATACTACTTTATATAAATAAACACAGTTTGTAAGATTTGGATTTTTCCATATCAAAAGAGCTGGAATTGAAATGATATCGTATATTATTCAGTAATGTTTTAACAAGTTTTAAATGGGAAAACAATAAGAACACTGAACTTGTGAGAGTTGTGGCATTATGGCATACGACATTCAGTGTTCAAGCCTAAAGTCTAACAAAAATGGACGTGCTGGTCTTCTTAATGAAAAAGGCCCAGATATTACTTTATAGAAGAAATTGCAATTAAATCACAATTGCAATCTTGGTCAGAGTCAGAGTATTGGTCAGACTGAAGGAGTCTGAATGGGCCAGAGATCAGGAGATTTTACGTCACGGTCAGTGAAGTTTTTTTCTTGCCAGCTAGGACTGTGTGTTTTGTTGACTGACGATATTTTGGTATGGCCAGAACAGTATAATGTGATGTAATGCAATGCAATATAATATATCACCATAATTATTAAGATTTTCAGAGTGCCCATCCTTATGTTTGAGCACAGATTTAACCAGTTTTACAAAACAACCAAACATTCTGGATTCATTTAGCAAGTAATTAAAAAATGGTGCTGCTTGTGGAATTATCTTGGCAGCCACAGCCTACTATGTCAGTGACTACATTTCCTGGAGGAAGAATTTATACTTGTAATTGTTATTGATAATGAAAAAGATCTGTAATATCTGTATATTTTTTTCATACTGTGTTTTGTTGCTTTCATGAAAGCAACAAACCACTCATGACTGTTTCATTCTCCATAACAACACCACTCAACCGTGGTGAAATCACTAATGTGTCTCCTGTGGCTTGTTGCTTAAATAATTAATACAATATACACTTTTCTATTCATTTATCAGGAGTAAAGGAGTGTTGGAAACTTTTACCGGGACTGAAACCAACAAGATATGGCCACACATTCATGCCTTCCTCTCCAAGAAGCTCCCGTACACTCAGGAGGCCAGGGGACAGGCTTAGATCACGTCACCTCTGACACTTGAAGCAGTAGAAACCAGCCTGCTTACAATGGCCATGAAGAAAGACATCCAAAACACTACTGCAGAGAGCCTTATTTGTGGATAAAGACCACTAAAGTACTACATAAGAGTCTGGCTTTGCATAAGCCTTCTTGAAAAAGGGTGCAGTGAGCCAATCTGTGCGACTGCGGCTTTACCTGTGAAATTTGAGCTTTGGTTTTTTCCGTTTCCTGCTACTTTAGTTGACCAGTGTTAATATGTTGGCTATTATACTCGCGTGAATCACTGTGCAGAGGAGGGGAATTTGCTGTAGTGCTGCATTTTGCACTCTGTCTTAAAAAAAGCTTTGCTCGTTCACATATTGCCTTAGCACCTCCTCCCTTAGGTGTGATATATCAAACGGGCTACAAGGTGATTTTTAGACTAGTGGTTTTTCTTAGGGGGAATTTTAGGAGTCTTAGGAGGAATTTCTGTTTGAAATCAGTATTATGTCAGTTTAAATAGTAAGAGATTGTAGAATGTAATTCTGTACTGCTAAGCCATGCACTAATAGATTTATGCTAGATTATTTTTAAATATTATGATTTAAATGTTATTTTTGGTCAATATGACTTTAGAATGCATTAATGTGAGTTTGAGTTTTAGAGCGTGTTCTACCATTCAACACTAGCTGCTGTCAATAATGCAAAAGTTTCCTGCCATCAGTCATCGGCTCAGAATCAGTGAGCGCACACTGATGTTGCACAGTTTGAGAACCGGACTGGAAATGTGTTAAAGAGGGATTTAATGTTTAATAATGAATGGTGGTTTTGTGGGCGCTTCTGTTAAAACAAACTGCTCAAACTGGGCCATGACAATTATAACACCACTGACTGAATGATGATACAGTATTTCCTGGTTTTGCTTGGGAGCCATATCTACCCATACTTCAATTATTACGGGATTGTATTTTTTAAAATTTAGCTAACAGTGTTCCTCACAGAGTGGCCTTAAGTGAAACCACTCTTGTACTGGCAAAATGATGCCAATTCATGATTCTCAATTCATTCTGAGAGAATTTGGTCGAAGACTAAATTGAATTCCTTCACTTTTTAAATGATTTGCACAATGTCTGTTTTTAGATGTCTATTTTTAGAAAGGATAATAAGTGTAATGATGATTTTTTTTTCCTGATCATCATGTTATTTTCGATAAAAAGTGAATTTTTTTTAGAACTATCATTGACATTTATTACTGATTCCAAGTTACTGTGTTTAACTGAGAAAAATAAAAAGAAATCGTGTTTAAAGACTATGTAGTAAAAGCGTCTCTGTTTGGATCATTTCTCTGCAAACTGCATGCATTCTTGTGGTTTGTACCTGACAATATCTCTACCTTTAAAGAACATGGGCCTCTTAGTCTGTTATTAGAAAAAAACAGTATAACTGTTTTGGAAACCTTTTTCTCCTGAACGTCAGTTTTAGCCTTATATCCAGATTAAATGTTTTGCCTGCTGCAATGAGTCATTTTGTTAAGTAATTATCAAACTTTTAATGACATCATGGCAATTCTAAGAGTAGGAGTCCTGATCTATGATCAGACTCCTCTCTTATTTACTATAGCTTTACTTACAAGAACAGATCCCAGATCAGAACATTTTATCTAAGAGGCTTTGTGAATAAGGGCTCAGGTATGTTAAAGCAGGGGAGAAGAAAAATCAAAAGTACTGGAAGCCCTCTGTGACTGAAGTTGGAGAACACTGGTCAACGCTGAAGAATTTCAATAGTATTTTTTTTTAATTGGTCATTGATACATAAAGAAGTCATTCAGAATGGTTTGACATGAAATAATTGTTGAGAAACTTACCGACTGAGATTTTCTTTACAGTGGGAGTGATAGGAACCTATGGGCATGATGTCTACAACACAAATACAGCCCTTTTAATTACTGTCCAAGATCAGCAGTATACAAGTGTCTTCTGCTGTTCTATGTTTAACCTTGATGATGGCAAGTAGAGGTAAATCTGAAACATTGGCACGTATTGCAATAACATGCTTTAGGCCAGGCATGTCAACCTAAGGACCTTCTGGGCCAAAGTGCTATGGAGATTAGTGTTATCCCTCTTCTAATGCTCTGATTCCAGTTTGTAAAGGCCTTGCTAATTAGCTGATGAGCTGGATCTGGTGTGTTTAATGAAGCAGTGTGCTGACGTCTGCAGTGTTGTGGCCCATGAGGACTGGAGCCTGGTGTGCTTTAGGGACCTACAGTATAAAACAATGTCTCAGGCATCAGGCAATGTGTTTATAACCAATCATGTAACAGCTTTCTGAGAAGTAGCTTTGAGAGGCATTGAACTCTTTTGGGCCCATACTGACAAAGTGTTTCAGATTAGAATCAGAATCAGAATCCTTTATTGATCCCAGAGGGAAATTGCAGTTGTTACAGTTGCAACCATTTATGTAAAAGAATAAACACTTTAATAACTTAAAACAAAGATAAAGAGAAATTTGTTCTATGCTGCAGGCATACATACTGTGGTCTGCCAGTCAGGTAGTCAATAATCCAGGACACGAGGGGGGAATCTACTTGCATCACTGTGAGCTTATCACCCAGAAGAGCAGGCCAGACAGTGTTAAATGCGCTGGAGATGTCAAAAAACATGACCCTCACAGAGCTTGCTGGCTACTAAATTTCGTTCGGGATCAATAAAGTACCTACCTACCTACCTACCTGTAAATGCTTGTAAAAACAAAAAGCAGTGATTCACAAGTGCTGTTTGACCTGTATACAATTTATGATAGCTCAAAATCATAATATTTGTTGTTAAACCTTATGAGCTTTGTTGTTTTTTTGGAACTATGCCTCTTATTCCAAATATGATACCTAATGAGCTCCAAAAAAATGTAAACAGGAGCATATTAACCACTGTGTTACATCACCTTTCGCTTTAACAGTGCTTAATGAACATTTGGTGGCTGAATACATCAACTGATCTTGATTTGAAAGTGGATTTTTTGCCATTTTTCAGTTATACAAGTCTTCAGCTGCATGACCGTATGAGGCCTTTGTGGTCATATTTTGCACTTCATAATGTACAACATATTTTCTCTGATTACACAGTCTTGATATTGTAACATGCAGAAAGTTTCTTCCCATTGTCACGTTCAAATAAGCATGGATATCCCTGAAAAAGATGGCATCTAAAATGCAGCAAGTGTTGCTTGTAAATGTGCATATACACTATATTTCCAAAAGTATTCACTCACTCATCCAAATCATTGAATTCAGGTGTTCCAATTACTCCCATGGCCACAGGTGCGCCTAGGCATGCAGACTGCTTCTACAAATATTTATGAAAGAATGGGTCGCTCTCAGGAGCTCAGTGAATTCCATTGTGGTACCGTGACAGGATGCCACCAGTGCAACAAGTCCAGCAGTGAAATTTGCTCACTACTAAACATTGTATTATAATGAAGTGTAAGCGATTGGGAACGACAGCAACTCAGCCACAAAGTGGTAGGACACATAAAATGACAGAGCAGGGTCAACGGATGCTGAGGCACATAACCTTGTGGAAACCCTTACCAGAACAGTTGAAGCTGTTATGGCTGCAAAGGGTGGACCAACATCATATTAAACCCTATGGATTAAGAATGGGATCTCACTAAGTTTCATGTGTGGGTGAAGGCAGATGAGCGAATACCTTTGGCAAAATAATGTATTTCTTATGGTGTTGATGCTTTCACAGAGACACAGAGCCTGGCTTTCGAACTTTAAGCTGGTGACAATCTGGAGGGTCTTTACTTCTTTGTCCCAGAGAACACAATGTCCATTATTTCCATAAACAAAAATCTGAACGGTTGACACATCAGACCATAATAAATGTTTCCACTGAGCATTAGTGCATTTCAGATGAGCTCAAGCCCAGAGAAGTCAGCAGCATTTCTGGAGAGGGGTTGACATATTGATTCCGTTGTGCAGAAGATGCTCTCATTTGCATTTCTAGATGGAGTGACGAACAGTTTTTATGGATAAGAGTTTGTCAAAGTATTCCCAAGCCTATATGGTGATATCCCTTACCAAAGAATGCTGGGTTTTAATGCAGTGCTGTCTGAGGTATTTAAGGTCACAGGCATTTAGTTGTGGTTTTTGCCCTTTGTACATAGATATTATATATAATATAAAAGATATAATATAATCTTTTGAATGCATCATAGGGAATACTTAAAATCCTTTCAAGAGCTTATCGAGGAATGCTCTGAAACAGGTGAACTAGTTGCTGATGCATTTTTGGCAAAGTAGTGAGACTCAAACATCCTTGCTTATAAAGGACTCGGCCTTACCTGGATGCTCCTTTTATACCTAAGCATGATTACACCACCCCTTTAAGGGGTTTTCTGAACATTTAACAATGTTCCTAGTCTTAAAGTGCCTTTGGACATCAGTTTCAGAATTAGTGTATCTTTAGAAAAAAACAATAAAGATGATAAGAAAAAAAAACAAATATCTTGTCTTTGTACTGCTTTCATTTAACTGTAGGTCTAAGTGGATTTCCTAATCACTGCTTTTGTTTTTATTTGCATTTCACATACTGTCTCAACTTTTTTGGAATTTTGTTTGTAGGATTGCAGTGAGAAAAGTCAAGGTAAATAAGAAAGGAATCTGATCCTAAATCAACACTCCTGCTCTAAAAAGCTTTGTCAATACAGGCACAGATGTTTAAAGCCATGCTACAGAAACATCCTAACTCTGAAATCTTATTTCTTTATTCACCATGACAACTTACATTAGTATTGAAGTTATTACAGTAGCCATTACAGAATAATATTTCCTAAGTTTGTCATCTTAACTTCTGGTTAGAAAACAGTATTACAAAAGCACTATAATCTGCCAACCTTTCCTAAATATTGCCCTAACATATGTTTTTACCTTTGATTTCTACTGTTAGCCTTTATGATTGATTTTAGTGTTTTACCACTACAAAACAGTGGTTTCAATTGTAAACCTCTGCAGTTAAAAAAAATCCTGCCCTGGAGATTATACTGAGTAATGATATTTGTTTTTTTTGTACAAAATTCATCATAATTAATTTTTACATGTCCATTTTCCAGCCATTCTTTATCTAGGATTAAACAGGCTGTTTCTGTTGTGTGTTTAATTCTGATATATGTAAATGAGCTTCCAGTATGATTGGTTGCCCTGTATTATGTCTTGTTCAAAAGGCAATCTGGACCGGAAGACTCCTTATAACTTCAGTGTAAGTGGGTGGGCTAAACTGCTGTAGGCTGAATATGTTGATATAAATGTGTTGGTTTTCATGACATCACAAAAACAGTGAACTCAGCACAGGCTTTGTTGCAGCTTAGTTTTCATGTATGGACTGCTGATCAGTGCATTTAGGAACTTTAACAATGTTTACATACTACATCAAACTATTTTTAAAATGTGAGGACAATTCAGTTGCTCATGATATGGGCCCTTTAAATGAAAGTGGAATGAAACAGGTGCAGGGGACACAGTCAAAATCAAGGTTACTAAATAACTCCTAGTTCATTGCACTTTAGTTTTGTTTTCCCATTTTTTTACACACAGTAACTCTCTATACAACTAACGCTTAGAACTTGCATGTTATTTGAGGTCTCAGCTGTATCGTCAATCATTTGGTAAAAGACATCACAACTGATCTTGACCTCCACTGAGTTGCTTAGAATTTCCCAACACGAGAGACAACGCTGTAAAATAACACAAAAAGATAGGATTTGCCTCTGTAGTACTTTTTTTTTTTTTTTTAGCTTGACCTTGTCTTGTCCTAGGGCCAAAGTTTCTATAATAGGCCTTTGGTTTCTGATACCACCACCTTTCTGAGCTAGATTTCCTCACAATGCACCACTATGCACCAAACCACTCAGAATAACTTTGCTTACATCTTATTGACCGAATTAAGTAAAAATGTTTTAAAAGGTATTTTTATCTTATGCAGTACACACAGCAGTCCCTACAGAAATTACACTGGTCTTCAATTTGAAGCAGTGGCTGAATCCCAAATGGCTCCACAGAGGACATAGAGGAGTTTCTGAATCATTTCATGACGTATTGCAGAGTTTCTCAACCCTGGTCCTGAAGGCCCATTGTCCTGCACATTTTAGCACTTTTCCTGCCTTAACACAGCAACTTCAATTGAATTGGGGGCTGATAATAAACTAAATACTTGGATCATGTGTGTTGTGAGCAAGGAAAACCCAAAAATGCAGGACAGTGGGCCTCCAGAAAAACAGCGACCTGTGGAGTGCACCATACAGGGCAGAAGTCTCTTATCTGGACCTTAAATCCAGTGTCAGCACCTTCATTTTGTAACTACTGGTAGGTATGACAGAAGGTGGCCAATCAGTTACATCAAGAGTTCAGGTCTAAACTCAAAGACCTCTAAAACAGGGAGTAAGGAGCCCTTTGAGATGCAACTAATCACCATTACTTCATTCTTTAAGTGTGCTACAACAACAACAGTAGCTGTAACTGCTAAATAAGAATGCATTTTGTGGTTAAAATCCTCTGGATTAAAAGCTCAAGTCCACAACTTTTAAATACAAATGAAATCTTTATTGTTTGGCAAGAATAATGACAACTAACTAGCAGTCTTAGGGTTGCTTGCCAGACAATCTAAGGTGACAAGAGGTCAGAAAAAAGCAGGAGGAAACTGTTATTTTCAGTCCTGCTTGACTGTAATTTCCTGTATGACTTCCTGTTTCCCGTGTTAGCATGAAAGCACGTTCTCAGCATGTTTTGAACCGTGATGAAGCGTTCATGCCGTTCTTCAGGTGTAAGGTCCTGGATCTGTTGCAGACAGCATACTGTGAAATGGTGAAGGCGGTCCACTTTGCTGGAATTAACGGTCCATGCTAAATGCTCCCTAAAAACGGCTGGTGTTTATAATGATGTGCACTGGCCCATGGCTCTGATTTGCATAGGTCTAAAATCATGGTTCTAATGCTGAATGAAGCACGCTGTGAAGTATACACCAACTTCACTCTTAAAAAGGATGGTTCTTCAACGGTTTTAGCAAAGCAAAAGGTTCTATAAAGAACTATGAACATTCTAAAAACCCTCTGCATGATTAAAGGGTCCTCTGCATAAAAAAAAAGATCTTCAGACTGACGGAGAATGTGCTTGACATCATAACAGAAGAACCTTTTTCAAAAAGTATTCTTCAGCACCCTTTCGTGATGCAAAGAACCTTTTAAATATGCAAAGAATTCTTAAGAGTGTTCATGGTTCTTTACAGAACCATTTTCTTTACTAAAGAACCATTGAAGAACCATCATTTTTAAGTGTGTAGGGAGTTTTCTTCCTGCACCTTTAGCATAGAGTAGATAATGAGCATGTTGTTTCTGCACAAGTGAGATCAGAAACTGTAATCAACCCCGGTTCATGCTCTGCAGTGACTCAGCGGTTTCTAGGCCTGGACTGAGGCCTACACAGATGCTAGAATTAAATGTGGGATCACTGCAAAAGAACACCCTTGATGACGTGGTGACATCCGAAACAGATCCTTGCTTGACATTTACAGTAGTTTTAGACACGCTGTAATGCATCTAAATAGGACCTAATGCTGTGTCCAACGTCAAGAGCTTTTCAGATAGTGATGCACCAATACCGACAACAATACCCGATCCTTTAAGTATAAAGTAAGCGGTTCTCGCTCCATCTTACCTAACTACTTGGTAAGTGCCCTAAGATCCTGACATTTATACTCTTCAACTAAAAGCAGTGTTCTGCGTCACAAACAGAACATACTGAGCTTATACAAATGGTACGTACCTGCTGTATAATATACATTTATTCTTTTTCAACTGAACCATATTTTTTTTGCTTAAGAATTTTTGTAAGAGGCACAGCAAAACAATGCTAAATGTCAGATCGTACCATTTCAAAATACCTGAAATATTATTCGCAAATGATTCAAAATATTTTTAAGTTTTCAACATATCAGCACACAGAATCAGAGCTTTGTGTGACCTACCATGCTTCCCATCACATTATGAAAGATGTACTTTGTGTAATCCAACAATAAAAGAGGCTTCTTTTATTGTTGAATTACACAGAACAATCAGAATTGGTAAGTGCTACTAACAAATAATTAAGGGTAACAATAATACATTTCTAGTGTATTAATTATAGTCCTATTCAGGTGTTTACTTGTTCAAAGACTAGTTCGGTTTGGCTTTGCTAGACAATGTTTTCTACATATCGAATGCAGTAACTGCATTCAGAAATCACTTTATTTTAGGTGCTTTAGTTTCTCTGCCCTCTCCTACATTTATTGTAACATCCATGCTTTGTTACAAATCTATTAACTTTATTACAGTCTCTTGACATATAAGGCACATGCATTTGTTAGGATCAGACTCTGGACACCTCGGTCCTAAGATAAAGGCTACTGTTAGCACGGAATACTGGAAGTTCATTCCTTATCTCTCTATTGTTCACTCCCTTAATAAAAACCCAGACTAACCTTAACTCAGACCGCAAGTGACTACACAGCAGGAGATAAAGGATTCCTGATAGAACCCTTACTCAGCTGTTCAGCTAAATAAAATACCATTTGTGTGTATTGCACAGTTTGCACATTGTGTTATCTGTACTTATTTAATACTAGTAGACAGTAGTGTGTGTGCTCATCAAAAACAGCCTAATGGTATCAGTACTCTATTGCCAATACTGATAACAATACCGTATAAAAGTGACAGTATTGGCTCCGGTGTCGGTGCATCACTACTGTCAGATATCAATTCAATTTGACTCTCTGAATCAAGCCCACATATTCCCTTGATGAAACACATAGGGAGCTGATTAATAACATTTATACACCCATGTACTATGTTATACATCAAAAGGAGAATCAGTTCAGACACAGTGCTTTGTTCTTGAACTGTGGTTTGAAAAAGTCAAGCTGAAAAGTTTAAGCTCGCAAGGGAAGCAGAGACCCCCCCCCCCCCAGACAGTGTCTGAGCCAGTGTCGCCCTTTAATCTGCCTTGCTTGGTGCTGAAACTTGCTTTCAACATCCCCATGCTTACTGATAGAGTGACACAAAGCATGATCAGAAAAAAAAAAAAGTAAAATTTCCCATCAGTGCTTGTGTCAACAGAAATGTAACAAAATGTGCACCAAAAAATACCTCTTCCTGTCTTTGTTCTTTTTCTATATATCCTTTTTTATCATAGACAAATATAAAGTGCAGTACACATTCACGTGTGACTCAAAGACAAAAAAAAAAAAAAAAAAAAAAAAAAAAAATAAAAATCCCCCAAAGTCTCTGAGCTCAGCCCTTTTTAAAATATCCTCCATCTTCTTCCCTGCTGTTCTCCTTGGATGTAAACTTCCAAACAAGGAAAACGAGGCCATATTCTCACATCTGATCCATCACAAGGAGACTGCTGATCTTCGACCAACGTTTAGCAGGAGAATACACACTGCACAGGTCTTCAAATCTGGACCTTGAATCCGCTTTCCAGTGATTTTGTTTGTAGTAGTTATGACACTAGCAGGCTCAGCAGTTACATATGGTTACAAAATTCAGGACCAGAAACTGGATTCAAGGTCCAGATTTAATTACCTGTTAGAATGTAGCTTCTGCTGGAGACTACATCAAACTCAGCAGTGTCACCTTAATGTAGTCCAAAGCCTGAACACAGTCAAGGACATAAAGGTTTAGTATATGAGCTGGACATGCTAGGAAAGCTCCATCATTCTGAATTCTTCTGTTTCTGAGCCCTCCTCTTTTGGGCCTCGTCCAGGATGCGTCCATAGCCCCGCCTCTAAGCACCGTTTGATATGATACTCTGCCATCTAGTGGAAGAGCAAAAGAGAAAGCAATACAGACACCGAGAAAGAGAGATATAAACTGGTAAGCCTAAACATACAAAAAATGTAGATGTACTTTTGAGTTTTAAAATAATGCTGAAATGCTCTTTAGTGATGTCTACACAAACAGAGGCAGAGAGAAGGCTGAAGTAGAGATCAGATTGTACACAGATTTATGCCCTTTTTAAGCAGATTAGGGTTGTTACATAACCCTTCCTGTCCAGGTCTCCTGTCCTCAAAGGCTTTTAAAGATCCCAGCTCAATATCAAATCAGTGCAGGGAAGAGTTTGCTTCAGGGCAGAATAGACAGTGTGTAATTTTCAGGAAAAGACGTGTTTGTCTGCAAACTCCCTCCACCCTGTTGAAGGCAGTGAGCTGCATTATGCATTTATCTGTACTATGTGGAATGATCACATTTCCAGTTTGCTTATCAGTCACCTCACCAACCTACCTGTCTACTCATTCAGTTCAATTACTCAGTTCTTTTTGCGTTTTACATTATGTGAACATTTTATGATGAACAGACCAATAAAATTACTAAAAAATAACTTTGAATAAAGCCAATTTACATTAACATTAAATGTTTTTGATTTCTGCATAGTTGCCATTTTCGAGACGTTTTGTGTTTTTGGACAGTCAACTCAAAAGGTGGACCCAAAAGATTTTCCACAGTAGTTAGAACTACAAAAATATATTTATTTTGGAAAAAAAAACAGAATGTAAATTAAGTGTAACATTTGATTCTTAGGCTGTGCCCTGGAACTATGAGGCTAATGTGGCTAATAAGAAATGAAAGCCTATGCAGGAACATAGTACATGATATATTCTGATAACCTGAAGAAAAAAAAGACTATTATTAGGTCTGTCTGCTATTACATTATGATTAGGTTTATACTGTAAGAGTGGCATAAATCACAAAAAAAGTTAAATAGTTACTCATAACTATTTGATGCCCATTAATAGATAGCTATTTAATGACTGTTACAGGCCTAAATAGAACACAGACTGAATATCTGACCAGTTTTCATAGAGAAATCTACTTATTACTGAAAGGGACAGTTCAACCCTACAGTACTGATGAGGTTAGAACTGAAGATGCACTAACTGCAAAGTGTAAAACTGTCAGTACCTGTGGATTCATGGTGCTAAGAACGTTCTGGAGAATGTGCATGTCTTGCGACTGGATACACGCCTTCAGTTCCTATGTGGTCAAAAGTCCAAAAGTAAATAAAATTAGCCAGTTTGATTGGATTGTTTTACAGTGCCTAGTTTTAATCGAGGCCAAAAAGTATTAAACTGCAGTAACTTAACTGGGCATGCATGACAATATCAGCACAGTAGAAGTAAAAAAAAAAAAAAAAAATTTCCATGTCTGGAAAAAGACTTAGGAAGCTTTTAGCATTATGGTCTAGAGTCATTCCATTGGATGTTTTTATTTTCCACATCATATTGAAATTTGTAACTGTAATTATTACACAGAAGCCTCATCAACTTTTTGGATTTAAGAATGCCAGTCACATGAATCAATCACAGCTACAATGGATACTGGTGTCCACCACATCAGCTGCCAGATAGTTCTCCTGACCACTCGGAAACGTGGTCATAGCAAGCATATTCCAGGCACCAAATGTGAATAAGTGCAGTCCCCTGCAATCTGCTCTAGGACTGGCCCTGAATTTCCCTTTTGGTGCATTGCTAAACTGGATGATTGGTTAAAATAGGAACTTACAGGAGGCAGAGACTCCAGAACCTCTTTGGGGTCCAGGCAGCAGCTGGATGGAGTGTAGTGCTGTTCAGGAGTTTTTGGGGTGTCCAGTTTAGACTTCACCGCATACTCCCTCACTCTCTGTTTGAAGGCCTCAAGCTCAGTGTGGAAGACGTCCAAATATCCCTCCTGTCCTGCCTGGAAGATGAAAAAGGTGTTAACTTAGCAATTTCTGCAACTATTTCTTTGTTAATAACAAACAAAAGTATGTAGGTTGTAGAAAACACTAACCTATGCAATGGCAGATTTAACTCTGTTACATGTCCATCTAGCGGTAAGCTGGCCTCATTACAATAAACTGCAGCTATTCTTAGAGGACAAACCTTAGGCAGCATAATTACCAGCAGTTTGTCAGATAAATTCTCAACCAGGGAAAGATGAAACAGTTTTAAATGTATTAATTCAGGAAGGTAAAATTATCATGTTATTCTAGGGAGTGTTCTGACTGTAGAGTCACCATTGCTATTGTAAAACTGGCAAGGTATGGCAATACCACAATAACTCAAAAATACATAACATGAGTGGTCTATGTATGCTGTGTACACACTGCATACTGAAGTGGTTACAGCAGAAGACTTGCGTGCCGCATAGTGTGGCTGCAGCAGCAGTTTTGTGAATACCGCAGTGTAGCTGCAGCAGTGGTGACCAGCTCTTACTTTGGCTTTCTGGAAGAACTGACGGAAGCAGCCACGTGGGTCCTGCTGCACATTGCGGGCCATCTCCAGGATAAATTGCATGGCAACGGCCTGGTGAGCCACCTGCTCCATCAGAGCCTCTTTCTGTGGGAGAGAGAATCAGTCAGAAAACACAACTTCAGCATCTCACCAGCAAAGCAATAACAAGTCACAACAACACCTGTGCTGGCAGGGGGAGCTTAGTGTTTTGACTAAAACGTTACCTGCTTGTGTAGTGTATTTTGACCTTTCATAAGCACCTGAGATTAAATTTTGTGGCCCAAGTGGACTTCACACCTTCAGATTCCTGGATTTCATAAGCAGTAGAACCTCCCCACCCATCAGAAAACTGTGATTATTGAACCATTAGGTCACTGAAATATTGAGAATTTGAAAGAACTGGTCTGTACATGTGAATAAATTAATGTTTAAATAAATAAATAAATAAATAGCTAGTCACTTGGTGAAAAGGCTTGCAGCCATGTGTTGCTATAGTAACTATTTGCTGCTCAATCTGGCAGCAATTTGTGATGATGTCCATCAATGCTGCAGTGTATCTAATGCTGGTATGAGAGAATAAGAGTGGGCAGATGCATCATCTTACTTTTTCAGCATGAAGGCGGAAGCACCATAAGATTAGGTAGTTGGCCGTTTCCTCACAGATGAGGTGGGGCAACTGCGCTAGAAAACGCTGACTGTCGTCCCATCTCCGCAGCATGCCTGCCAACAGAACCAGAGAAAAGAGAACTACGTGCATGAAGTACCTCAAAGTCTGAAAATGTACACCTACAAAAGGGATAAAAAAAATTAAAAACAATTAAAATAAGACATTTGTGATGACTCATCCCATTTTAAAGCTGGAGATGAAATCAAGTTGCTTACCAAAATGTTTCAGGTGCTGCTCATGACGCTGGACGAATGTTAAACTCTTGTCATAATCTGGTTCATTCCCCTTTGATTGGGAATCACTTATGATGCTCTAGAAAGTATTTATTAAAAAAAAAAAACAAAACATAAGTACCCTGCTAGTTATTACTGAATTCATTAAATATGCCACATGTACAAAGAAATTATGTAGACCAATGATTCTTAACTCTACTCCTGGCAGCCAACAACAACGGCTGGTTTCAGACTTTCCTTTACTACTAAAGTGATCTAGCTCATCAAGTGATTATAGAGCCCTTATGTGTTGGATCAGATGTGTTGAGCTGGTTAATAACAAACTATGGAGTGCTGTGGGCCACCAGGAGAAGGACTAAGAAACACTGACACAAACTAGCGTTATGTAATACATATAACTGTATATATAAAAAGCATGATTAATACAACTGCCCTGACTGTGCATAAGTAACTACCATACTACTGAGGTGTGAAGCAGCCTACCTTGTCGAATCCACTCTGACCAGATTCTGCCCCAGGCACAGGGCTCCATCGAGACTCCAAGCCTCCCAGCATGCTTTCCTTCCTCCTCCACTCCTCCTCAGACTGAGACAGGTGTGCGGAGGAGGCCAGGGCCCGGGCTCGGGCCTGTTCAGCTGACTCAGAGCCATGCAGCTCTAGACCACACAGCTGGTCCTGCGCCTCCACCAGCTGCCAACTTGACACGATAGAGGCCTTCACACACTGCTGCTGGCTCTCACAGAGAGATGCCATGCTCTCCGCACTTGCCTGTAAGACGAGACAGACAGATACAGACAGACGGACAGAATTGTTAATCACGCAAGTAGAATTGAACAGCAAACAATATAAATATCATTTTTAAGTGGTAGTTTTATACAAAAGAGGTCCTTTACTCATGATGGCATGACAGTCCTATTTAATACATAAAGCATCTAAATATGTAAGCTCAAAAAGCTTGATCACTTGCTACAAAAAAACAACTGGGTGGCATAAACTTCCATAACTGCTAGCTAGCTACATCAGCCTTGTAGGGTAGAACTGAAGGCAACTGTGAATACCAAACTTGTCTTAGCAAGTCGACTCCATTTAGAATAAGGTGGGCAGTATCATAAATTAGATTTTTGAGTGACGTATTCCTTTAAACGTCTTGGGTACATGTGTTTGAACACAGCCTCTGGTATAACGGGCATTTGTGTACCCCACTGCTGTCCATAAAGTACTCTATTGATGTGTTAACACCCATTAATAAACAAGCAAGGCCCAAAGCACTACATCATCAACATGCCTGTGTATGACAAACTCCCAAACTGTAACTGTGATACTGGGTGGAAAATAGATCATGATGTTGCAGGCTATTTCCTCTTCAGGATGACAAACGGCTGAGACACTGCTGGAAATGATTTTAAACCTGTTCCTGTGGTTCACTCAAATCAACAGTAAATGCCAGCAGTCCCTGAACACCGGCGGGTCTAATAATACCCACAGCCGCCTCCTGCAACACCTCAGGCGGGATCAGCAAAACGCTTACAGGGAATGCAAAAATGATGAGGTCGTATTTAACAATAGTCCGTGACTTCATGTTAGATGTCGAACAGCCTGATTCTCACTGTGACAGAGAGGCGAGGTAGTGGAAGTTCATCGCTCGGATGTATTTCACGCCAGTTTTCATGTTGTTGTTAAATCCACCCTAAAGCTGACTTACGTTCAACTGAACTGTGGCTAGCTGAAGTTACTATTACTATTCATATTTCTCATTCCACCTTAAATGGTGTAGCAGTTAACGTTACAAGAAAGTATAGCTACTGCAAGGCAGGCTGTATATACTTGCTAACTACTGCGCCATTTAAGGTGGAACGGGAAAGGAATATAAGCAGTTGGCGGACAAGCATTCCCAGCAGTCTTAACAAAATTCAAGTATTGCACCAGTGGCTTCGGGATGCTGAACTTGGCTTTTTATTCGAATTCCGTTCCACCTTAAAAGGCGCAGAAGTTACATTCTAGCATTTGAGATGTTACGATAAACTGCTGCTTCATTTTAAGGTGGAACGGGAAAATTCGAACAGGCAGATTACTTCAGCTTCGTAAGCTTGTAGGTCTCTGCGATGAAACGAAACAAAACCAGAATCCATGTTTTTGCTATTCGAGATTGGACACTGGTGAGGAGCTACAAGTTTAACGAAAATTGTCTTTCCCTGCTTAAAGTTAAAGCAAGCTAACTTTACTTAGCTAACTAGTTAGCCTGCTTGCTAACGCTACCTAGTTTGCTTCGTTTGGGGAGTTAGCTAACTTATCGTTAGCCTGCTAGTCGGCTAGTTGTTTAGTTCAAAACGCTGGCCAATGTTTGTTAAATGACCATTGTTAAGTACCAATGCGAGGTTACAGTTAGGAAATGTTAGCGTTAAAATGTCATGTCGGAAGAAAGCCGCAAACTGAAGTTCATGTTGACCGTGTACCTCGTGTAGTTGTTGTGAGTGCGCAGAGAGATTTGTGTTGTCGTTTGCGCGGCTCTGCTCCTCCGCCGGAGACACGACCCACTCCATCGCGGCTCAATTTCTCATCAGAGTCCGGCGAACAGCGCCTGTCCGCGGTGAAAGGGCTTGGCCTGAGTCGCTGTGTATACAGGGGGCGGGTTAACTCGGGAAGCAGGCGAAAGCTGGCATGTTCGGAGCTTCCCAGCATGAGCAGCAACTGATTATGGGGGGCTGTTTAGGGTGAAGTACACTGATACACTTGCACACGCGCACACTAGCTCCTTCTCTCTCTCTCTCTCTCTCTCTCTCTCTCTCTCATACTGTACATACACATTCATACGGAGCCACTGAAAGGGCATGGGGGAAACCTCCTGCCTGGGAAATATCCTAAAATCTCGGGATAATTACCTCTGAATAGTTTTCTCAGGATTATTATCTCAATGTATTTCTCAAGACAATTACTCAAGATAATGTTGTTCGAAAAATTATCTGAAGATAATTATCTCCCGGTAATTTTCTCGAGACACAGGGAAAACTTCAGCACAGCACCCACTCCATCCAGACAACATTCCACTCAGTATTCTCTTCCCGGGCCCAATTTTCAGGGGTGCTGGAAGTTGTATAACCATGACTGACCACTTTATAGCACTTTATTTTGAATTCAGTCTCAAACACAAAGACACTGTTTCAGTGCTCGACAACAGACATCGTTATATTATATCAGCGCGCAGTCTGAAGCGTTTTAAAATGCAGCACACTATTCGGAGGAAGGGTTACAGAAATACATCCTGGATTTTTATTCAGGAGCAGCTACAGCTTTCTGGACAACTCTGTGGCGATAGGTGGATGCATGCGTGCCACGCAGGTGTTTCAAAATGTACTTGCGTGCCAAAAAAAGAAGACATTCAGAAAATCCTGAGAAATTATCCCGATATAATTATCTCAAAATAATTAATCAAAGAAAATAATCTCAGGGCACTTTTCAGGCAGAAGGTTTAAGTTCAGGGCTCCATGCTCTGCAAATGAAAGTGAAAAAATATTTAAACTGGGGCTGGTATGATGTTACATTCCCTTGTAATATTTTTGCATTCGCTTGCAAGGTTTTTGCATTCCTGCAAAGGAACGCATAATTATTGCGAGAAAACAGCGCATTTTAGTGCAAAGTTATTGCAGGAGCAATCTTTCTCTTTTTTTTTTACCAGGGCACCTTTAAGGGTCTAGTAGAACAAGGCAAGAATAAGACAACTTTAAAAAAACACTATCAAAAGCGAAGAATACAAAGACTTTTATTCTATTTTTCACATACTGCAGTGTTAAATGCAGTAAAAACAGGGCTAATGATGATGTCTTCATGATAAAACATAGTTTTTCAGTCTTAAATATTGATAATAATTTATCATGATAAAGATAAATGTCATATATTGCTTGTTTTAAGAAAGCAAAATCATCTGCCAATATGGAGATCATTTGGTACAGAATATGTGTGCAGAATAAAATGTGGGTGGAGAGATAGAGATGATTTTTTCCACGAAGTAATTAGCAATACAATCCCGTATTTACTAAATTTAATGTAGTTTTTTTTTTTAGTAATTACACCAACACTGGAGCTGTCTATACTATCATTAACATTATGTACATGCTGCTTATAAAAAAAACTTGTCAAAAAGCATATATGAGTAATATTTGACACCCCCTGTTAAATATGTTATACATACATGTTCATACACATGTTGATACATGACTAAAATATGTCACATATTTGCAAATGGCCAGTTTTAAATAGATTTGCATACGTCACCTAAATGTCCATATGTGAGCAACATAAGTGGACCGTATAAGAGAAATCTATAAAAATGCTAATATGGGTCATATATTTGAAATCTGTTTACTTCTATCAGATTTCCATATCGGTTGTGAGGCCCCAAAGAAAATGTTTTTTCAGGATTAACACTATTTACCATCGTCAACATCACCTATAAACATCAAATCATACACGTGTAGGTTCACTGGTGCTGGACAGTGAGTAAATCGCGTTGTAGACGTGGCGACACCGGTTCATGTCACCTTCTTTTTGTAAAGGAAGAATCTGATTCTATTTCTCGACAATGAGCCATTTTACACTCTGTGCACTTTTCCCCATGTTTTTGTAAAATATGATTGAACTTTGCAGAGATTTCAACACGAAAGACAAATTAAGTGTCTCGTTTATCATTAAACTGTGCTACCAAAAGGTGGCGCTGTCAAATTTGACAATACGAGACGCCAAAAACAAATTTTAGAGAACGCGACTTTCTTGACGTTTAACTAAAAAGTTTATGTCGTAATAAATTCACACCAGAGAGCTTATACAGGATAAACCGGCTCCGCTTCACTTCATTAAACGTCCGTCGGGCACAACCAACGCTGTTTATTTGGTTCCTCTCCCGGAAGCACGCTTCACTCAAATGTCCGTTCTGCGTTAGACAACTAAGTAAGTTACACCATACAGCTGTTAATTCAGTGAAATAAAACCACTTAAAAAGTTTATTTTCGCAGATAGTTGCTTTTTCGGGCGTCTTATCTCAGCTGCTAAATAAAACAACGGAATGTTACCGCGTCGCTAGCTTGGCTATTTTTAGCTGAACGTTAGCAAATTAGCTGCATGTTTGAGTCAATAAACTAAACCTAATGGCCAAGTAGTGAGAGAGTTAATATCTCAGTTATACCTAAATAACTGGATATTTGATGCCAGACACATTTCCAGCTTCTATAGCCTGTTTGTTTTAGTAACCGAGACAACGCCTGCTAGACAGAAGTTGAAATCAGCTTCTTGTTCGAATTTTCCCGTTCCACCTTAAATAGTGCAGCAGTGGTTATTCTAACCCCTCAGACGACAGACTGTAACTTCTGCATCATTTAAGGTGGAACGGGCACATTCGAACATGAAGTCGACTTCAGCCTCGTCTAGACAGATAGGTTAACATGTGAAGGGTTCAGCATGTGATGATTGGTGAGACGCTCAAGCTCAAGTCACTTTATGTTTACTTCTGCTTTATTCAGCCCACTTTTATCACCCATACAGATTTTTGCTGCCCTCGGTTAAGCTCTGACCAAGAACTGCAGGAAACTGAAACCAATGTACCACAGAAAACAACCTATAACGAGTTGTTATTCATGCAACTGTGTTGTGTATTCTGGGCCATCAGATGATAAGGATTTTTAGCTGCTGCTTGCTAGTGTATTCTTGGTGAATGAGTAAAGGGAAATAAGATCATTTAATTGCAAACGTTAATTTTATTGCAAAACGTCAGTTTACCTTAGTATCATTCGGTCTCGTTCTAGGAGCTAGTTAAACGACAACAATATACAACACTACTAAAGACTACATACTGCCCATATATTTGTCAATACTGTCTTAAATCCAAGCTTTACCTGGTTGGCAAGTACTCAGATTATTCAAAATCATGAGAACAACTGAGACTCATTTAAGCTGTTACATAATTTAGACGTTAATGTGGAGGTCATAAAAAAGCTGTAATTAAACATGTTTTATTACAAAAAATTACTCCGTAGTCATGGCCTCAGACGCATGTCACTCAAATGCTCTCTTCTGTCAAAGTAGGCAGTTGTTCGTAATGTTAAGCAGTACATTTCACCTTCTCTTTTAGTAGGCCGACGTCTAGCCTAACATTGGGCCTCATTCACCAATATCTTCCTAAGTGTTTTTCTAAAATTGGCTCTTGAGAAAGCTTCTAAGAAAAGGTCTACGTCAGATTCATGACGTGTTCTTAAGCCACAGAATTGTTCTCACCTTTATGTTCTTGAGTGTGTGTAGACTCTGTTCTTACTCAAGAACAATTCCAAAATAAGAAAACACAGATGAATGTCAAAATCTTTGCGAAAACTGTGTAAGTGGGTTTTAAGAAATCTATTCTTAAGAATGGTTGGTGACTGAGGCCCATTATGATTTGTGAAAGAACCCATAAAATATTGAGTAAACACAGTTGATAAATAAACACTGTACTTAGAAATCTAATTTACATAATTTCCACCTCATCGCAAATATTGTCAGTCATGTTTAGTGTCGGTTTGCTTTTTTTCATTTCACGAAGGAGAAGAGTCTAATGTAGCTGACAAGTATTAGAAACTTGTACCTCTCTAATTAATATTGTACAAATGATATGATGAAATAATAATACATGCCTAAACATTTACAAAATTCAGGCTTTAAAATTTATGACATTGCTATGCTGCATACTTTCACTGTCATACAGTCTTAGAAACCACATGATAAAGACTAGTGGAGATCACTGAAAGGGGGATTTCCCTAAGTTTCAAAGTCATTTAGGGTGGTTTGGAGTGAAATGGCTACATTGTAGAGATACATACTTGGTCTTTGTTCACAGAGGTGGTGATGGGAGCCATTAGTCAAATAGTGGTAAACATGGGAAAATTTTTCCTTTGGAATGTCCTGTATGTTTTAGGCTGAAACCTTCTCAAAACTGTAATCAGGAATCATATTCATAGCCATTGCATGTAATAACCTGCTAAGAGGTAATGATTAGAGGCGCTAAATGCTTTAGCCATCTGGTTTCATCTGGGAGGAGTGGAGGGGTTGTGGCTGAACTGTTACTTTAAGGTGTAATTTTGTATGTGGCAGCATGTAATGCAGTACTTCTTTGAATTAATCTTACTCGGAGTGTCTTAGCTGCCTTTGTCCAGGTGGTGGCAGTAGAATCTAAGATAGATCAGAGTCTAGCATGAGCGTGGAGCAGTTTCAGATTCAGTGCCAGGACCCTCCCCTGGGGACCGCTAAGAGAAAGGGAGAGAAACAGTCCAGACTCCAGACCTAAAAAACATCCTCAGCCTCAAAGCATGTCACCCAGCCAGCTGGCAGCCTGCCCCTGCCTGGGCTGTTCCCACAGGGAGAGGGAGAGAGAGAGAGAGGCTATGTGACTATGTGTGAGAAAAAGAAATATGTACATGTGGGTGAGAGTGCATGTTTTTTTGAGTTTTGACACCTCAGCCGTTTGCTCAGACTGAATGAAGTATAGTTCAGTAACTCAGCTTGACCAAGGCACCACTGGGTTCAGTTTGTTCTTCTTTGACATCTAGTTCTCAGATATCATAGATAAAGACCTTTGTAAATCTTTTGGACTTTTGGTGTTGAAACATAAGACAGGTTTTGTGGAGAAAAACGTAGAGTGAAATATTTCTCCTCTGTCAGTGAGAATGTTTCAGTCTTGAGAAAGTTTGCAGCAAAGCGTGTGAGAACCGGAGGGCCCAGTCGCTTCTGGGTTCCGTAGCTGAGCAGGATGGATATTAGGAACAGATGCCAAAACTGAACCTTTTAAAATCAGCGGAATGGAAAAAAAATTGGCGCTATGAGTTTTACAGTTTCGGGTCATTTGTCAAACCCTGTTGAAACGTCAACACCTGCCTACTTAGTCACAGAACTGACTTTCTTTTTATGGCCAATATATGTTACTAAAGTGAAATGAAATGGTTGTTAAGTGTTTTTTTAAATGACCCAGTGATTCTGGGTAAAAGAATGTGTGAGGAATTGTGCTGTGCAGGATCAGTTTCACTTTCCTGCATTTAGTCTTTCAAAGGTCCTCAATAGCCAGGGACAGTCTTGAGACACACAAAATTGATGAAATGCCTCTTTTCTTTTAAAGGACATTTAACCTGTGTGTTAATAGAGCTCCACCTCCTGGGGAAGAATGAACCCCGTTGCACGATCAGAGGGTAAGAACCAAACTTTGTGTACTTAAAGCTGCAGTATGTAAGAGGTTTTTGTTAAATTTGAAAGATGTGTTACCGAGGATGTGTTGCCTGAAATAATATTTAAAAAATTAGGTGTGGGGAGTTTTTTGGACCACTTCATATGTCTTTGTCACGACTGCCCGTAACAGGAGAGACACACGCTGATGGATATTACAAGGTTTAATTTAATAGGGCGATACAAGATAATCGTAAGGGACCGGCAGGGTCAAAAACAACAACAACAGCAGCAACATAGACATACCAGAGGGTGGTCGGACTGAAGAAAGGTCGGTACACGGGAGAGCAAAAACCAGGTAAAGGGGCTAGGCTAAAGGGTAGAGACAAGTACAAACAAAACGGCAACAGAAAGGCAATCAATGGGCAAGGCAAAAAAGGAGAAAACGAAGTACAGGCGAAGGACAGAAATAACAAAGGGAAAGAACAAGGAAAACGCGTCGTAACAGAGCTAGAGGCTAGATAATACTCAGCACCAAACACAGGAAACAACAGGGCTTAAATACACAGGTTCACAGGTGTAGACAATCTCACTGATTAGAAACAAGGCGAGCCGGAGCGCCGGAGTGTCACATGCTCAGCAGAGTCACTGTAGTCCATAGGTAGAGCATGCTGGGAATTGGAGTCCATGGAGGTAACAGAGTCCAAGGCAGGCAGACTGACAGCGTCAGAGCTGACAGTCTTTATGTATTAATGTCACACATACAGTCTCAACAAGAAGGTCCGGCTCGATGTTCAGGTCTCAAGTGCAAATTCTATATTATACTGATGATGATATGATGACAGTAGTAGATGATTCACTTACATCCACCGAGGACATGTGTGCCAAGTTTTGACAGAATTGTAATTGAATTCTCATTCATGTGCTTGCAATCATAAGGTTTATCCACTCGGAAGGCGTTCAAAGCTCAACTGATTTTATGAAGTATTCTTTTGCAGGTTGCATGCAATTACACATTTCCAAATCCCCGAATTTTACATAGTGTAGCTTTAAATATTCAGGTCAAGTGAGACTGATGTCATGTTTACTGATTTTTTTCCTTCCTTTCTTTACCATTGCAGTGTTGTGTTTACGAGGGATCATCAGTTTTTTGTGATCGTTTTCAATTTCTTTACAGTCAGATTTTAACAATTTACAGCCAGGGTTATTAGTGTGGGCTAAATTAACATATAAAACTCACTAATACCAGCACTTTAACCATTAACTGGAGTTGCAACATAAAGAACATTATTTGCTGTTTAATGGGCCAAACTGGCCTTTTAAATTCTTAAACACAGAAGTTGTTTCCAGTTTAATTGCCTAATAAGAGGCGACTAGCTGTTTAACACAATGAGCCATACATAGTTAATGATACTATAACATTGTGCTACAGGTGTAGCAGCAGCATTCAAATACAGTGCAAGTGTGTCTCTTATTTGCCTCACAAATTTGCAGCATAGATAAGCCAAAAGCAAACAATTGGCAGATTACTGATCCTGCTTTGGCCGATCTGGTTCCAATTTTGCCCATTTTCTAATCATGCACCCCATTATGGAAAGATTGATGTGTGAACTATAGGGTGATGCCAATGTCTGATCTGTTTTCATGCAGATATTCTTAAAATGATAAATGTAGAAACTGAGATTAAATCCATCTGGATCAGCATTCATTGAAACATAATGGATAAATATATGAATACAGATGCAGAATTATCAGTCAAATCTACAGTACTTCAAGTCAAGACCAGCCTTCATTTTTGCTTTCAAGTCAAAACGGCCACTTCACATTATTCATTTTAGGGGGATATTGCTGAGAAGATTAAAAGTAAGGAGAAAGTCCAAGATAAATTGTGGCCGGGGGAGGGGAGAAAACACAGAAAAAAGAGGCTCCTAAGACCTGATAGACCACCAGAACCATCCTTATAAGATAAACAGCACTTCTCATCAAGCTGCTTCAGATCTGAAACAATCCACAGGTGTTTCTGTCCACCCTTCCACTGTGAGAAGACTCAGCATTATGAGTCTGAAAGGATGTGTAGCTGACAAGAAGCTCTTATTGAGAAAAAAAAGACAATATAAACAAAGAAGCTGCTGGTTTTCTCAGTACAATGGGCTGACCACCTCAGAGTCCAGACCCGAACATCACTGAATATATTTGGAGTTATTTGGATGGTGAGAAGCAGAAAATGCAGCCAACTTCTAAGACAGTGGTGTGGAAAAATATCCCTGCAGATTTCTTTGAAAAACTGAAAGCAGGTCTCCAGAATAGAAGCTGTAAGAAAGGTAAAGCGTGGACAAACTGAAATATTTGATATTACATTTAGTTGTTGACACTTCTGTGTAAACATCTGTTAAATATACATTTTCTGCTTATTTTCTGGCTCTGAAAAATGAATAATTTGTTCTTAATGGCCGTTTTACTTGGTGGCATCGATCCAGTGTCATTGCACATGCCAACAAAACACTACTGCTTTTGTTTCACTGAGGGACTATGAAGAAAAGCTTTTTGTTGTACTATTCACTTGATAAAATCAAATCACAGAGTTGATTTGGCTCGTTTTGACTCACTTATATTTCACTAATTTGTTTAACAACTTTGCCATATTTTTGGGCATTTAGCATCACCAGAAAATACGTTATACTGAAAGAGGTTTAGTCGAAGATTTATTTAGGTCATCGTATTGTTAGGGGTGGGAAACAATAGGCTTAGAGCATGATATGGACTACTTTAAGTGCATACCCATCCCCTCCAATAACTCTCCCTCTTCCCATTAACTAGCCACATAGCCCACATTCCACTGTCTCCTTCCGTCCGGCTTTCCCCACTGCGAGTGTATGTGTGGAGAGGAATGGGGCAGCAATGAGGACAAAGGGAGGAGAATGTTAAGTGCATATTGCTTGACTGTCTAACTCATCACATTGGTGGCCATGGGAGTTTAGCTAATGGGAGAAGACTTTTTCCCATTAGCTACTCTCCCAGTCTTTTGAGTCTTTTAAGTGATAGTTTAGCTATGAACGTTTTTATATGTAACAGTGCATCATACTGTGTCTGTAAACCTATTTGAGATTACTTAAGGGCTTGGCGCTGTTTGAGGGGAGTTCGTAAGGCATGCAGTTTGGGCCATGCTAATTGGTGTCATATAAGCTTCCATTACTTATTAAATACATAAGCCTTCAAAACAAAACTAAGGAAGCAAACAGTCAGGCTGATGCACTGCATTTGGACTAAGGAAAATTGTGTAAATCTGATTAGTCACTGAGCTGTCTCTAAGTTAGCTAGTTGTGCCTCTGCTGGTCTGAAGAAGGTTTTTTAACAGCTTGTTTTGAGAAAAGGCAGCTATTGCAGCATGTTTTGCTCTGGGCTGTGTGTAACAACACACAGTGCTGCATTTGTCTCGACTCCTCTCGACTTGTCACGCATGTTTGAACGTCACAGTCTGATTTGTGAGATTATTTTGTTTGTGTAAGCTTTCTGTAGTGACATGCATAGCTGTGAGTGTGAACATTTAGTCATACAGGACAATGTGCGATTTCGCAACTCAGTATTTACCCTGCCTTTACTCTGTTAGTGGGTATACCCAGCTTCTCAAAATGCGTTTAATACGTGAATGTTTTTTTTCCATTCTGTTTTGTAATAATGTAAAAATAAAGTTGTTGAGATCTTTTTTTAATTAGGTAAAATTGCTTAATTGACTGAATAAAGGCATAGCCCATACGTTGTATCCCCACTAGTTGTGAGATCATCTCAAACCTCCCAGGTGTTTAAACCACCTATGGCCTAAAGTATTTTGATGTGTATGTGCAACAGTAGTTGTAAAAATATTTTATGAAACTAAACATTAAGCAGTAATATGCACTAATGTGCTGGCACATTAAAATATGATAATGTTTAGCAATAATATAATGTGTTGGGACAGCATACTACAATGTGTTGACACAGTAGTCTGCAGTAATGCACAGTAAAATGCCATAATCTGCAGTAATTTGTAGTAATGTGCAGTAATGTGTTGCCATGGTAAAATCTGCAGTCAGGTGTAGTAATTTACACAAATCTGTTGGCACAGTAATATGCACTAAGGTGGTGGTGCAGTGTGTGCATCGATCTGTTGGCACAGTAACGTACAGTAAAGTGTTAGCTCAGTAAGATACAGAAATGTATTGGTAGTGATTAAAATTTAGTAATATTCTGTACTACTCAGTAACATGTTGGCGCTGCAGGGAACAGTAACATGTTGGCGCTGCAGGGAGCAGTAACATGCCGCTGTAGTAAGCAGTATTATGCAGTAATGAGCAGTATTGCACAGTAGTGAGCAGTAACATGTCAGCACTGTACTGAGCAGTATTATGCAGTGTAGTGAGCAGTATTGTGCAGTAATATGCAGTGTAGTGAGCAGTATTGTGCAGTGTAGTGAGCAGAATTGTGCGGTGTAGTGAGCAGTATTGTGCAGTAATATGCAGTGTAGTGAGCAGTATTGTGCAGTAATATGCAGTGTAGTGAGCAGTAATATGCAGTGTAGTGAGCAGTATTGTGCAGTAATATGCAGTGTAGTGAGCAGTATTGTGCAGTGTAGTGAGCAGTATTGTGCAGTGTAGTGAGCAGTATTGTGCAGTGTAGTGAGCAGTATTGTGCAGTATTGTGCAGTGTAGTGAGCAGTATTGTGCAGTAATATGCAGTGTAGTGAGCAGTATTGTGCAGTAATATGCAGTGTAGTGAGCAGTATTGTGCAGTGTAGTGAGCAGTAATGTGCAGTAATATGCAGTGTAGTGAGCAGTATTGTGCAGTGTAGTGAGCAGTAATGTGCAGTAATATGTAGTGTAGTGAGCAGTATTGTGCAGTGTAGTGAGCAGTATTGTGCAGTAATATGCAGTGTAGTGAGCAGTATTATGCAGTTTAGTGAGCACTATTGTGCAGTAATATGCAGTGTAGTGAGCAGTATTGTGCAGTAATATGCAGTGTAGTGAGCAGTATTGTGCAGTGTAGTGAGCAGTATTGTGCAGTAATATGCAGTGTAGTGAGCAGTATTGTGCAGTGTAGTGAGCACTATTGTGCAGTAATATGCAGTGTAGTGAGCAGTATTGTGCAGTAATATGCAGTGTAGTGAGCAGTATTGTGCAGTGTAGTGAGCAGTATTGTGCAGTGTAGTGAGCAGTATTGTGCAGTGTAGTGAGCAGTATTGTGCAGTAATATGCAGTGTAGTGAGCAGTATTATGCAGTGTAGTGAGCAGTTTGTGCAGTAATATGTAGTGTAGTGAGCAGTATTATGCAGTGTAGTGAGCAGTAATATGCAGGATAGTGAGCAGTAACATGTTGGCGCTGTAGTGAGCAGTCGCATGTCGCTGTAGTGAGCAGTATTACACAGTAGTGAGCAGTAATATGTTGGCGCTGTAGTGAGCAGTAATATGTTGGCGCTGTAGTGAGCAGTAATATGTTGGCGCTGTAGTGAGCAGTAATGCAGTGTAGTGAGCAGTATTATGCAGTGTAGTGAGCAGTATTATGCAGTGTGGTGAGCAGTAATATGCAGTGTAGTGAGCAGTATTATGCAGTGTAGTGAGCAGTATTATGCAGTGTAGTGAGCAGTAATATGCAGTGTAGTGAGCAGTAATATGCAGTGTAGTGAGCAGTATTATGCAGTGTAGTGAGCAGTAATATGCAGTGTAGTGAGCAGTAATATGCAGTGTGGTGAGCAGTAATATGCAGTGTGGTGAGCAGTAATATGCAGTGTAGTGAGCAGTATTATGCAGTTTAGTGAGCACTATTGTGCAGTAATATGCAGTGTAGTGAGCAGTATTGTGCAGTAATATGCAGTGTAGTGAGCAGTATTGTGCAGTGTAGTGAGCAGTATTGTGCAGTATTATGCAGTGTAGTGAGCAGTAATATGCAGTGTAGTGAGCAGTAATATGCAGTGTAGTGAGCAGTAATATGCAGTGTAGTGAGCAGTATTGTGCAGTGTAGTGTGCAGTGTAGTGAGCAGTATTGTGCAGTGTAGTGAGCAGTATTGTGCAGTGTAGTGAGCAGTATTGTGCAGTGTAGTGAGCAGTATTGTGCAGTGTAGTGAGCAGTATTGTGCAGTAATATGCAGTGTAGTGAGCAGTATTATGCAGTGTAGTGAGCAGTTTGTGCAGTAATATGTAGTGTAGTGAGCAGTATTATGCAGTGTAGTGAGCAGTAATATGCAGGATAGTGAGCAGTAACATGTTGGCGCTGTAGTGAGCAGTCGCATGTCGCTGTAGTGAGCAGTATTACACAGTAGTGAGCAGTAATATGTTGGCGCTGTAGTGAGCAGTAATATGTTGGCGCTGTAGTGAGCAGTAATGCAGTGTAGTGAGCAGTATTATGCAGTGTAGTGAGCAGTATTATGCAGTGTGGTGAGCAGTAATATGCAGTGTAGTGAGCAGTAATATGCGGTGTAGTGAGCAGTAATATGCAGTGTAGTGAGCAGTATTATGCAGTGTAGTGAGCAGTAATATGCAGTGTAGTGAGCAGTAATATGCAGTGTAGTGAGCAGTATTATGCAGTGTAGTGAGCAGTAATATGCAGTGTAGTGAGCAGTAATATGCAGTGTGGTGAGCAGTAATATGCAGTGTGGTGAGCAGTAATATGCAGTGTAGTGAGCAGTAATATGCAGTGTAGTGAGGAGTAATATGCAGTGTTGTGAGCAGTAATATGCAGTGTGGTGAGCAGTAATATGCAGTGTGGTGAGCAGTAATATGCAGTGTGGTGAGCAGTAATATGCAGTGCGGTGAGCAGTAATATGCAGTGTAGTGAGCAGTAATATGCAGTGTGGTGAGCAGTAATATGCAGTGTAGTGAGCAGTATTATGCAGTGTGGTGAGCAGTATTATGCAGTGTGGTGAGCAGTAATATGCAGTGTAGTGAGCAGTAATATGCAGTGTAGTGAGCAGTAATATGCAGTGTAGTGAGCAGTATTATGCAGTGCGGTGAGCAGTAATATGCAGTGTAGTGAGCAGTATTATGCAGTGTGGTGAGCAGTAATATGCAGTGTAGTGAGCAGTAATATGCAGTGTAGTGAGCAGTATTATGCAGTGCGGTGAGCAGTAATATGCAGTGCGGTGAGCAGTAATATGCAGTGTAGTGAACAGTAATATGCTGTATAGATAGCAGTAATATGCAGTACTAAGCAGTATTATACTGTAATGTGTTGGCTCAGTAATTTGCAGTAAAATGCAATAACGTCTTGGCTCAGTAGTGTTCAGTAATGTGCTTTTGGCTCAGTAGCATGCAGTTTTCTGGAATGATTTGTGCAGAGTAACAAGCGGTTCTGCAGCGTGACTGGCCACAGGGCTGAAGTGCGGACAGAGAAAAGCCCTTTGCTCCGTTTTCCCAGGCTGCCGCTCAGGAAAGGCTGGATTTTTTACACCGTAACCACCGTGTTGCCCTTTCCGGGGGAAATCCGAGACAAATACAGACAGGGGGAACCGGCCCTGGGAAGAAAAGAAAGAGAGAGAGAGAGGGAGGGAGAGAGAGATGAGGTGTTGGCCACACAGCATGAGCAGACCAGTTGCTTTCAGTTCAGCTCAAAGGAACATATACTTCCCCTCCGTTCCTCCATTGTTAACCGCCTTTTTTGAACCCCCCCCCTTCCTCCTTGAGAAAATGTCTCATCTTCTCGCAGCATTGTGGGTGAAATCGTTCCCAAAAACACAAAGGCCCAGCACCTCTTCAGCAACAATAGCCCACCCCCCCTCCCTCGTACGCATATTAAATGGTAATTTTGTGACCCTCTTTTGCTCACTTCAGATGCAGTGTGAAGTTTCCATGTGTAATAAAGATTTGTGGGGCGGGGGGGCGAAAACTGCAAGTGTCTTGTTGAAGAATATCCTGTAGTTTAATAGAGAAATAAGGTGGTGCTTAAGCTACACTTTTCCTAAAGTCAGAAGGAGAAAATTGTGCCTATAAAATGAATAGATTGTTACAAAATCTGATTCACTCAGCTGTGTTTCCTGTTGTAAAATAGTTGATATAGCCAGTTAACAAACTACATTGCAGAGCAGAACAGTTGTTTCTGAACCGCAATGGCACTTCGTGTCCACTTATTTATCTCTGCTGCTGTACTGAATCAGTGCCCCCACTATATCACCCCTACACATGTCACTTTATACATGTCACTTTATATTTTACCAGTATTAAGATGTACACCTTCTACCTTGTACTCATGCTGCTGTGGATCATGCTGCTGTTATTTGCACCCCTTTATTTGCACCTTCTATTTATCGTTTATGTTACTTTGGGAGTTAACTGGACCGTGAGTACAATGTTTCGTTCCACTTCATGTACCACATGTGATGCGAATGACAATAAAGCCTTATCTTATCTTGTCTTATCTTATCTTATTTATTATTTAAAAAATGCAATAATTGGGCCATTGAAGAATTACAAAATGTAATTGTGATTAATTTGCCACAATCTTTTCAATATAAAAAAGTGGTGCATTTTGTATAGCTGTATGAGTGGACAAAATAGGCTACATCAGAATATATTTCTTGTTTTCAAACATTCACATTTACTTTCATGATGCATCATCCTAAACATCCTGAACAATTTTCATTTCTCACACCAGCATCCTGTGAGAGCAACAGTGGCTGCATGCTCCAAACAATGAGTGTATATAATCTATTGTCAATGTAGATGCTGCCTCTTGGTCTCATACATGCTACATATTCTTTCCTGTGAGCACTGTCCAGCATGGTAAATGCTAATGTTACTGGTACTATTGATAGTACTTTTAAATATTCTTCTGTTCAAACTTATTAGATGTGAGAAAAAATAAATATTGACATTGTGTGTCATGAAAGTTTCTTGATTTATTGTGATATATCTCCGTATCTCCTGTCTCTATGAGATGAGCATATTGAAAATGTGCTTTTTGTAGAGTGCAGTTTGTATTTTTTGTTTTATTAAATGTAAGTGCTCTTTTCATCAAAGCACACCAAATCCCTTCCCTCAACAGCTGTTGGTTCCTTATGAGTAAAACACGAGCAGGTTGAGTTGTGAAGAGGGAAAGTGTATGCAGAGCTGTAGGCCAAATTTGTGACCCAACGCTGCCTAATATTGTTTTTACACTTACATTTTTTAAAAAAACATTAGTGCTTTATATTGCATGCTCGGTGTGTCTTCATGTTGAATCTCAGAGTGTGACTATGAGCCTGACACATTTACTGCCTGATTTTTCACCACTCATTTACAAGTTCGTCTAGAATAAGAGATCATGGTGAGCAGGATGGATGTGTCAGTTATACGTGTATATCATTGTTACATTACAGGATTCTAAGTTAAATGGAAAAAAGCAGATAATTTTGCATGATGTCACTATTCACATCATGTTTGTGCAGCTTAAAAGTTCAGCTCCCTGGGCTTAAAACAACTTGATGTGTACTTGGAAAGGACTACAAGTGCAGAATCAGAGCCTCACTGCACAAGTAAATTACATCAACTCTGACATCAATATTTAGTACTATTAATAATTATTGTGTTGTACTTTTATCTTATATCATGCGTCACAGCACCCCTTAACCATAGTAAAATCACTGTAATGCACAGCCCTTTGTGGCTAATTGCAGCAGTTCCCAACCAGGTCATGACTATCCACATTTTTTTGCTCCAGCCCAACATAGATATGAAGGAAAAGTATGGTTCATCTGAGGGGCACGGAGAAGCACTTTTGAAAACTTTGGCTTATTGCTTCATTTTAAACCACACTGTTAGTAAAAAGAAGTCATGTTTTGAAGCCATTCATTTAGAAAAATGTATTTATGTATTTTGTAGGACCGCACCATATTTGGTAGTTCAGTATGACATACATTACAGTGTGCATGCAGCTCCTCTCACTTCTATACTGTTGAACAATAAACAGGAAAAGTATGAATAGGAAGGAAAAGTGTAATGATAATTAAGAGCGGAAAGAATGCAGGAAAGGGCTTAAGGACGCTGACGGATGTCTGTGTGTTTGGTGACAGGTGGGGGGTGAGAGGACAGTGTGTATGACTCTATATTGTATGTGTGTGTATCTCCAGGTGTTGACCCGGCAGTCCTGCAAGGGCAGCTTTTTGACCTGTGGAGCAGGAAGGAGCTGGAGGTGGTAAGACACTGCTGTAACTCCATTCTCCCTCAAGAGCAGCTCACAGAACATGACAAAAAGAGTGCTGTCTGAGAGCATATTTCATAGACTACCTGTTGTGGGAACGAAGGAAAACGTAAAAAGTGCTGTGTTTGGCGGTGTGACAAAATTTGAGTATTATTTATAAACCTTTCTGAGTGTATCTCGGGGTATCTCAGAGCACTGAAAACTGAAAACAGATTTAGACCAAATATTGTGACGTTGTACACAACCACCAGTGTACAGTAACTGCATAACCTGCATAGCGACAAGTACATTTGGCGTCAGCCCATTAGGCCTGTGATGATTATAAAATTGCATTGACGATTCATTACTATAGAAATAATTGCAATTATGTTTCTGTTTTTAATTCTATATTTGTATTGAAATTTCCCTCGATAATATGTGAGCATTGTCAAGGTTTCAAAACAAGCCATTCCAAACAGTCCTCATATGGAAACCATGCTGCAAAAACCGGCTGTTTTGAATTTCCTTCTTTGATGTCACAAGAACCAACTCATTTACCTCTATTCAGCCTCCATCAGTTTAGCCCTGGCCCTTTATATTGAAGTGCTAAGGAATGTTTCAGCTCAGAGTGCTTTTTGAATGAGGCACAATACAGGACAGCCAATCAAAACAGGTCATTTACATGTAACAGTCTTAAAGACTATATATGGACGATAGAAGGACAAATGATTTGATTAAAGTGTAAAATGATTGATTATAACAAAGATGAATTCAAATACGTGAACAACTCACATTTTAAAACAATCTCTGCTCCAACAGCTTAGTTTTCCGTGGTGCTGTTTTTTTTTTCCTTTGTGGTGTTCGTGTGGGTAACTGAAGGCCTGGAAAGATACATCTGATACATCTTTGAAGTCACTCCAAACATAGGCTGCATTTCTAGGCTGTATACAAAGGATCCTAGACTTTGGAGCAGCATTTGATGACGTAGCGGCCAAGAAATGCATCATACCTGGGATGCAGCCTAGATTACACTTTTCTTTAAGTTGGAAACGCTGGTGAAATTTATCCAATACCTAAATATCCTTTTCCCCCTTCAATCATGTATCAATCATGAATGCCTTATATCATATTTTTGCCTTATCGCCCATGCTTCAGCTTCGAAAGTTGGTGAAAAGGAGATTGTTAGGTGTTCTGAATGCCAATAACATTCCTGGTCTGCCCTCAAAGAGCAGGCTTATCTGATGTTAGTTCCCAGGAATGCAGGTGGGGCCTAGATGTGAGGGAGCCAAATACAGCGTAGGGGTGGAGGAACATCTGAATCTACATGAATGTACATGTTTAGAGATTTCTTCTGATGTAATTATGGGATGGTGTAGTTATCTATTCAAAACTCACTGAATTCTCACTGTGCTGGTGATATTCTTATCAGTGGCTAAAGGATCTAAAGTATCTATTTAAGCCTTTCCCCCCCATTACCTCAGTTTCAGCTTTATAGAGTTGCAGCATGGGGGTGAATAGTATGAGAGGGGAATTCGACTAAGAAAAGTTTTTCTAGAAAGAAACGTCTAGTATCACACCGCTCTTCATGATGTTGTTTACATCTTAATAGTTAATACAGAAAAAAACAACAAAAAAATGTTGGAATCGCCTTTTAAAGAGAGAAGTCATCCAAAATTTTTATAAAATCAAATCGTTAATTTAAGCGGTAACACTTTATTTGAAGGCTACCTACATAAGGGCTTTATGACGCATTCATAAGCACTGAATAATGTGTTTATGAAGCATTACTTGAACATTTATTAAGTGCTTATGTCGGTTCTCGCAACCTGACATAAGATGTTTTATGAAATAAATGACATTGTACTGACATAATAAGAATAAACGTTGAACATATTTACAGCACTAAACATAAAGTCATAAAAAATGCGTCATAAAGTCCTTATGTAGGTAGCCTTCAAATAAAGTCTTACCCTTTAAGCTGTACATGACTGTGGCCCTGCAGCACTATGAATGAGAGCCCTACTTAAACACATCACTCTTTTCTCCTTTTAGCTGAGACTGCAGGCTGTGTCTGGATTCTCTCAGCTGCTGGACCCCTTAGTTGGGCTGCTGACCATGCTGGAGAACTGCCCAGGCATCCAGAAGGGCAAGTCCTCCACCTTGGGCCAGTTCATCCTCACAGAGTTTGTGCGCTGGAGGCGTAGCCACCCCCAGGTGACTCTGAAGGAGCTAACAGATGAGGAGAAGCAGAGGCTGCAGCTTAGCGCACTGAGCCTCATTATAGCCTCCCAGCCCGGCTACATGGACCCCCTGTTGGACATCTATGAGCTGGGCACCCTAGAGACCAGCCACCTGCTGGAGCATGTGACCTACCTTCAGAGCATTGGTGGTTATAGAGAGGTACATACCCACAGTTTATACATGAATTAATAGATTAGAAAAACCTGTAACTCCACTTCAGCTTTTAGTTATTAAAAGCCATTAAAATAAATTTTGTTAGTAAGTTTAAAACAGCTTGTTTTATTGTAGACTACTAAACACCATGAGCTGTGGCAAAAGATACAAAGGTGACCTTTGTCAGCTTTGACTTGTGTGAGCTAGACGTGGATTAAATTATCCCTACAAATTTTAACTGCGCACCAAAAGCATGTATTATATTTTCCCCTGACTGATACATTGCTCTATTTGTTTTCCTGGCAGGCAGCTTTATTAAGCATGAAAGTAGAACTTCAGAAAGAGCTTGACATGGAGCAGGTCAGTAAACCAATGAAAAAGACAATTATAACTGTTCTACTCCCAGTTCTGCACAATATTTTCCCTCCTTCATCATCATTCTCTCTCTTTTTCTTTATCCGCTTGCAGATATGTGTACCTCTCATTCTCCTGGATAAGCTGCCGCTAGCTGAGTCATATGTGCGTGATCACCCTGAGCTGCAGAAGCGGCTAGTCAGGCTGCTGGACTCATGGTGCATCCCTGACTTCAACCTGGAGGAACTGCGGAGGTGACACTTACTACATACCATTACAGTTTAAAAAAAAAAAAAAAAAAGTATCCATTTTTGGTGATGTTTAGTTTTCTGCCTAATTTGAGCTCAGCAGTTCTTTGTGTCTCATATTGTCACATTTTCATGATGATTGGACTAAAAGAAATGCTTCCAACTTGATTGTAATAAAATCTCTTTGCATTCAATTAAATTGAAAGTAAAGAACAGACTGTCCACTCCAGGAAACTTGCCGTTTTGGAGATTTTTTTGGACAGCAATGATGTCACAGTGAGTCATTGTTTTCAGTAATATAAAATCAGTTTTGTTGCACTTATACAAACTGTGTAATGATGCTGGTACTGTGCAACTTCAGAGCTTTAGTAGTTAGTAAGAAGCTGTCAAAAAAATCATACTTATGTCTTGTGACTTACATATGAACGATGCATGCTGTATGTATCCTGCCAGACATTATGACCACTTGCAAGTAGTGAATAATATTACAGCTCATTCACCAATATCTTCCTACATATTTTGAAAGTGTTCTTTAGAAAAGCCCTAAGAAAACACATTCATGATGTACTTAAATCGCAGAATCGTTCGCACCTTTGTACTCTTGAGTGTGTGTAGATTCTGTTCTTACCTAAAAACAAATCACAGATAAGAAAACAATGGTGAATGTCAGAATCTTCGTGAAATCTGTGCAAGTTATTCTTCTTAAGAATAGTTGGTGAATCATTGTTGATCGTTGATTATCCTGTTACAGCAGTATATGTCTGGAACATATTAGGCGGTAAGCAAACAGTCTCTCATAGTCAGTGTGTTGGATGTGGGAGAAGTGGGCAGACATGAAGACCTTACCAACTTTTCACAAGAGCAAATTGTTATGGTCAGATGGCTAGGTCAAAGCGTCTCTGAAGCAGCAAGGCTTGTGGGGTGCTCCAGGTCAGCAGTGGGGATTACCTACTAAACACCAAACCCTGAACAGGCGACAGGGTATTGGGCACCCAAGACACATTGTGCCAAATACCACAGGATACTTTCAGAGGTCTTGTGGAGTGCATGCTTTGGTGAGTCAGTGATGTCTTGTTGGCAAACGGTAGTCCAACACCATCTTAGGCCGGTGGTCAAAATGTTTTGGCTGATCAGAGTACATCAGTGCTGGACAGCATGTTAGATGCAAATTGGAACTCAAATGAAGAAAGGAGACAACTGCAGTATACCATTGAGTTAAGATCCACAATGCTGTGTATTTGAAAAATGGTGTTCAAATCTGATCACAGTAAATATATCAAATTGCAGCTACATTATTTAAATTATAATCAAATAAAATGACAAAAATTACAAATTATATGTGAAAGGACCGATTTTAAATTTTTTAATATTAATGGATGTGAGCTTGTCCAGTTTGGCAGTTTTTGCCAGTGGTGTTTAATGATGACTGGTTTTGATTTAATACAATCTTTTAATGCATTTTGGTTTGCCACGCATTGTTTGTGAAGTAAATGTATATATATTTTGTTTTTTTTTTTCTCAGGCAGTATCCTCTTTTGTCCCTCTCCAAGCACCAGACAGACCAGATTCAGCCCAAGCTGCTTAGCAGACACGTCTTCCGGCTCATGGAGAAATTCAGCGTTGATCCAAGTGTGTTTGCGTATGAGTGTGTATGTGCGAGTAGCAGAAGCAGCTTGATTTTTCTCCTCTCTCTCAAAGATGAAAGCTTTAAATGCTGTTTATCTGATGTGCCAGTTCTGATGGTCTACCAAGTCTTGCGTGGTTGCTAGGAGTCTAAGGTTCTTAAGTTTCTCTGTATCTTTTAACAACTTAAAATGCCAGACTTATTACATACTATGGCTTATTATTCAGTAACTACAGGGGCTTCAGTGTAAACTAGTTGAGCTATTCTCAGGTTATAGAAGTGTGTAATAAAACTCTAGGCCTGTCGGCGGGCCCTGACCTTTTAAAGGCTTAGACAACTTCTGTTATTTTCCCTTGATTTTCTTTGTCCTTAAGCAAGTGGGTTGTATTATATCTAATCTCATGAGAAATATCTACTGAAAATTAATAAATTGTGTTTAATGACTGTTATAACTGCAAGTTAAATAAATGTAGGGTGTCTGACCTTTGTCCAATACTATATACACAATCTTGGAACCTCAGGTTTCATTTGTTTGGCTCGCTGCAGGCTTGTGTGTGAACTCGGTCCACAAGAGGAAGCAAGACTCACTGAAGTTTCTCATGTATAAGAGATTCCGAGAGGTAAGCAGAGAAGAGTGTCCTTTCATACTTAAAGGGTCGTTCTGGACAAAAATTAGAATGTAATATGTTATGTTATGTCGGATCCTGCAGTATATGGTAGAGTTTTGCACCCTTCAGCCTCATTGGTTTGACAAAATTCTCGACTTTGTTTCATTTTTGTATTTTTGTCCAACAATGTTCTCTTACTACATTACCCAGAATGCAATACCTAAATACATCTGTGGTGCTAGCTAGCATCAGTGATACAACTCTCAATTGGGCATTGAACTTCAGGAAAAAATGTAAGTTAAAGAATGCGTCATCTAGCAAAAAACATAAAAAATTAAAAAAAAAAAATCAAACAGCCCCCCCTGAAGTATCTACCACAAAGTACTTGTAGTCTTTCAGAGGTTATGTTCACCTTCAAGATACATCACCAGAAGGGGGTATTCTTAGTCTTTAAGAAACACTGTTTTAAGAGGCAAGTAGGCATGTTTACAAAAGCTGGTCATTGTGTCCCTTTTAATACTGTTTTGTTTGCAACATTGCTTGAATCATTGCAGCACATTTTGCTGAATCATAAATGAGTTTAATAGCAAATTAACACCGATGAATGCCTGTGGAGTGAGCAATAGGTTAATTCCTCTTAAAAAACAAGTTTTATTAGCTGATTACACTAATAAGTGCATGTGTATTAAGTTATCTGCTAATACACTTCAAGGTGGAAGCCTAAGTGCACATGACAGCATATTGTCACGATTGGCCCCTCCCAGTCCTGTCCATGTGCTTTTTGTTTACTTTTTCATCCACATGCTTCTTTGTTTGGGTTCCTTCCTATTTCAGCCCCTTGTTTCGTGACTCCGCCCCTGATTGTCAGCACCTGTTTTCCGTATGTCCCTCGTTATCCCTGTGTTTTATAAGCCCCGTGTTTGCTGGTCTTTGTGTTGTTTGATGTAAGGTTTGTGTTCAAAGTGTTTTGTTTATTTCTGGCCTGTTTGGAGTTCTGTGTTCATTATTGTCATGTCTGTACCTCCTGCTCTCTGTGTTGGCTCTCTGAACCTGGACTGTTCTGACCATGATTTTGGATTTGCACTTAATAAATCACGCTTGTCTCTGCACATGCGTCCACCTCATCATCGCTCCACGTTACACATATCACCAGTAGTCTGCATAATTAATTGCTTTTATATATATATATATATATATATATATATATATATGTGTATGTATGTATGTTAAAAGATTTCTTATTAATGCAAACATAAGAGTAATTTTTGATCTTTTGTGTGTAGACCTGTTTCTCTATTACATACCTTAACTTATTTATGCTATTTTTTTTGTATTAAGCACTGTTTACTGTCTTTGTTTCAGAAAAGCATGACTGAGGAGAACTGGAGGGACCATGTCCAGGTAGACTGTGCATGTGTGTATGCTGGGACCCGAACCATATGAAAATTTTGTTACCGATATTAATTTTCAGTGGGAAACCCTCAGGGCTTTTAGCCATCCAGAAAAGGCGTAATGATTTCATAGAAAAATATAAAAATTTTAAATCGGTAGTCTCATACTTTTTACTTTTTAACATTTTTGTATTGAAAGTCTGCAAACATTGTTACACTTCTGTTATATTGTTATATTTGTTGAAGGCAAATGGGTTAAATGATACTGCTATTGGAAAATTGTCCAATCAGAATTCTATCAGACTAACTCTTCCACTGGTTAGTATTTCAAGATTAGATTAACTGACAGGCAATCAGGCAATGACAGGAATTAACCAATCATGGGGGAGACAAGTTGTGTGTGATATATATATCTAACCAGATTTCAGTCAGTTGTTAGGAATGGAAAACAGCAGCAGCTGTGCCTGGAATTGTCAAGCGACTTACATGATACATTAAGTTGAACAAAGGGCTTTTTCCACCAATGCTGATAGACCTATAACACTGGTTTTATCAGCCAAAAGCTATATATTGAATAGGACTAGGTGTGTGTATGTGTTTCCTTGCCATTGCCTTTGTTTATTTGTTTGTCTGTGTGTTTGCATGGGCACTCTCAGGTCACAGTGGAGGGCAATGTAGAGCTCCAGGTTCTGTTGGTGGATCTTTTGGTTCATTATTCTGAGCTACAGGTGGCTGCCCAGTGGGCCAAGCACTACAATGTACCCAGAGACAGACTCCGGACTGGAGTTTGGGACACCATGCAGAGCCTCTCTTCCAAACAGTTGTGAGTGTCACACACACACCTCTCTCTCTCTCTCTCTCTCTCTCTCTCTCTCTCTCTCTCTCTCTCTCTCTCTGTGTGGAAATAGTGTATATGCACATTCACACCTATTGTTATTTTACACCAGACATGAATCATACATGCTGCGAAGGGTGTTTTCTGTCCCTATTTGTTTTTTCCAGTAATGGTAGTATAACCTGTAGATTCATTTAAACCTTATTCTACTTGCATCAATCCCATCAGTCTAATTTCTTGTAAAGTAATTTGCTCCCTTCTGTCAGCACAGCCCTAAACAATATGTCTGTTGCAGTAACTCCTAATCTGATAATGGTAAATTACCATTAATTGTGCAGCCCTGATACACATTTTATTGCTGTCCACAAAAAAGATATCTTTTTTTCTACATCATTTGAGCACATCAGCTGCCCTGTACATCATGTGAACATTTCATGATGAATGGACCAATAGAAATGCTCCAGAATTGCTTAGAATAAAATCTTTTTACACTGACTTACATTAAAAGTGAAGAATGTTTTTGCACTCTCATTTACTTCAACACATTTAAACACCACTTACGTTCATACACACATTGTTACACTACACACCTTCTTCTCTTGTCCCCTTCAGAGAAGTGAATGAATCGAGCTGTCCACTGGAGCCCTGGGACACCACTCAGTCTCACAAGCTGCAGTACTATCAGCTGTCTCTGGCCAGAGAGAACATCCACTTTCTGCAGACTTTAGACCAATTACAGCTGTGCAGAGAGACTGTGTTAAAGGTATAATCTTCAGCTGGAACAGGTTTCTGTTCTACTAACCTGGATTCTTTTCCTCTTGTGGCTGTATCTCTAACAGTTTGCTGTAGGTAATAGGCTGAAGCTGAAGTATGTGTACATAAAAATTCAGAAGAGTGGTAGGTTCACTGGTGTTTTTTGATAGCAAATAACAAGGCTATATTTGCATTGTATATCTCCCGTTTAATCACAGACCACTGCAAAGAAATATGAGTGAATTTCTCTACAGTGAACCATTTCACACCAAACCACTCTGAATGCATTTGTTTACTCATCAATTGAATTTTCCTTTATTCTTTTACAGGTTTGTGTGTTTTTATCCACCCATTTTGTTTGAGTATCTGTATCTTCATTTTTGCTCTTGAATGTTTAAAAATTACTGGGATTAAAGACTTTGGTTTTGCTGACCCCCACTGCAGATTATGGTTATTGCTGCAGTCAGAACAAAACCTCATATCTCGAAAATGGTAACTTTACAGGAGAAATAAAAAATATGCTTTAATGTAAGTCAATTGAACCACTTTGGGCTGTTCCTTTACATCCATTCATCATGAAATTTGGTTTTCATGGTCAACATGGGTTTTCAAATTATGTCAAAAACTGAAAAATGACAAAAATGGAGATACAGCGTTTTGTTCCGACAGCAGCGTTATGAAATTGCATCTTTTGTATTTAAAACTTAAGGAGCCAAAAGATATTCTGTGGTATTGTTCATGTTTAGGGTCAAATACATGATTAAATATATGGTTAGATTTCAATCAAAGAGGATCGCCCATTTATTGAAATATTTTTTTAAACATCATTTATTTTTAAAAATGAAAGAGCCCAATTATTTATTTCTGTGTCTTTGTTTATGTTTAAGGTTAGAATCGGAATTCTGCTTATGTTTCCTATCATGGTTTGCATAGGGTAATAGAGTTTAAGAAGAGAGTAAGGGAACCTAACAAAAATGCCCCTCTACTCCATAGCCAGGCTGTGTGGTGGGTGTGGATATGGAGTGGAGAGCAGGGTTTGGCACCGTGTCCACGCAGCGTGTTGCTCTGATCCAGTTGGCGGTAGAAGGGCAGGTGTTTTTGTTGGACCTGTGTGCTCACAGCCTCAGCCATCACAGTCTGACTGTGCAATTCATCCGAACGCTACTCACTGACAAGAACGTCCTCAAACTGGGTGAGTGATAGACCTACAGGCTCTGATATTACCCATAAAGGGAAGCTGCTCTTCTAGCGGTGGGTTTAGGTTTACATTTCAGTTCTTGGGAAAGTTAACATCTACACTGTCTCACGCTCTTTTATGGGAAAGTGTAGTCTTGATCGCTTCATTGTGATACAGTGTTTCTGCAACACAAGAAGTTCTGGGAGGACTAACATATGGTGGATATACTGCAGGTTGTGATCATTCTGGATGTTTCTTTTTCAGCGTTTTAATATGTGTGTTTGCAGGTTATGGGACGTCTGGGGATTTTAGGAGTCTGGTGGCCACATGGCCTGAGCTAAAGGAGGAGCCTCTGGCGGTTAAAGGCATGTTGGACCTGCTCCACGTCCATCAACAGGTAATTCATACTACTTTCTCAACCAGCCACACCTGCTTTTAAACACATGCTTTACCTAGAAGTTATAACAGTGAAAGCTAGCAGGAATTCATTAGCATGCTTCTTTCCATAATTATGGAGAACACTTTATTCCAAAAGGCTCACCTGGCTAATGAGTTCAAAGTAGTCAGAGTCAAACAGCATGGCTGTCTTGACATTAATGCTAAACCGATGTACTAGCTTTCATATTTTAGCAAAATTATCATAATTAAAAGAAGCACAGTTCTATGCAAAAATCAGAGATCTTCTTTTCTTTATTTCATTAAGTTATTCATGTTTTAGCATCAAGAAAAAAGCAGAAAACTCTTGAGAAAAGTCAGAAAAGTCTCAATAGCTAAATATATTAACAAAATATTACATTTGTCCATCATTTTGCCTTTATTATACTTTTCATTGTTTTCAGTAGACTTGCTTTCAGTTTTTCAAAGAAATCTGTAGAGATATTTTTCCACAACTCCAAGTTCAGTCTTAGAAATTGGTTGCATTAACATTAACATTGGTGAAGTTGAGGTCTGGAATCTGTGCCGGTCAGTCTGCTGTTATGATAACATAAGCAGCTTGACAGCTACACATTCTTTCAAACTCAAAGCACTGAATTGTCTTCTCACAGTGGAAGGATGGATAGAAACACCTGTGTATTTTTTTTAGATCTGAAGCAGCTTGATTTTCTCCTCTCTCTCAAAGATGAAAGCTTTGAGCACTTTTTATGTGATAGGGACAGTTTTTTGTGTTCTGGTAAGTCTTATGTGGTTGTTATAGTTCTATTTTATTCATTTTTAACTGTAAGGAAAATTCATTAACTATTTCCTAGTTTTGTAATCATTTCTTGAACTCCAATTCTGGAAACTCTTGCTTTCTAAACCTTTTCTCCTTTGACTTTCTACTTCCTTATGCAAGCGGATAATCTTGTATCTAGTCTCCTCAGAAATATCTCCTGATGAATGAATAACTTATTTTGCCTGGAAATCTAATACATGAAGGGTGCTCCCTGACTTTTGCACTGTACTATATACTTCCAACACATCTTGACCACATAAATAAACATCACATTTAACACCCAGCAATGACTGTCCTACATATTTTACTTAGGGTACAAGCAAACCACAGCAGCAAAATGTTAGCTAATATGTTATTAGCTAAGGTGTGCTAACTGACATCAGCTGCCTGTTATGAGACTTGCTTTCATGTTGTTTTACTGTAGAGCTTTCTTGAATTTCAGAGGGCAAACCCTCTAGTTTTTTTGTGACCTCCATGATCTGACCTGAACTTAGCTGACCAAACACTGTTACTCTCTTAACTTAGACCACATATGATCTTTGACCTCTCACCTCTTAATTAGCTGCAGCGGTGCTGGCGCGGAGGCAGCCGCTCTCGGTCAGTGGAGGTGAGCGAGGGCTCGCCGGAGAAAGGGTTGAGTCTGTTGGTGCAGCAAGTGCTGGGGAAACCGCTCGACAAGACAGAACAGTTGTCCAACTGGGAGCGGCGGCCGCTTCGCACCGGTCAGCTCCGCTATGCAGGTCAGACTCAATGTCTAGAAAATTCTGCCTGTCCTGTCACTTTGTTTGTGGTGCTGTATTGGTGTAAGAGTGAGAGTTTTTTCTTACAACAATAAACATATTGTTGCTGTTGTAACGCATCTGTGTGTCCAATTTTATGACAATACACTTTATCTTACTTTACACAGACACCATGTCCAGATTTTTAAAGCTTTCACCATGGAGAACCATGTTTTCCTGACCTATTTTCCTTTTAAATAAAAAATGTAGTTTGACCTTCTTTAATAAATACTGTTAAAGTTCTAAAGTGTACCTTTTACTACAGTCCGAATGGTCCATAAACAGAACTTAAGCTGCAGAAACAGCCCATTTTGAATTTATTGCATTTGTGATATCTTGAAATCCAGTTAATTTACATAGATCCATCTATTCAGGCTACAGTAGTTTAGCCCCACCTATTCATGCTATATAAGTTGTAAAACGCTTCTGTCTGAACTGTATTGTTAATTACAGACATTTTAAGAGTCTAGGTATCGCTTTAGCGCTTTTGGAAATGCTGACTGTGCAATAAGAGTTGTTGTTCAATCATACTTGTGGTTTAAATGAATTTCCTGGTTCAGTTGAGTTCATGTGTTGTGAATGAGTTTTTTTTAGACAAGGCATCAGTAGCTGCTACTCTGCTGAAGCCCATACTGACAGTCTCTCATTTCATATTCAGAATTCACCAGAAACCAACTGTTCAGTCCAATGAGAAGTTAAATCACTACAGCTAAGGAGCTTAATTATTCTAGTTGTTCTGATGATCATTGTCCTGAGGCATTAATCGACTTATAATTATGCGTCATTATAAGTTTGATAAATTAATGTAAGCTAGAAGTCGTACTTCACAGTATGGGTGCATTGATCATGAACTTTTATGTCTGATTTTTCATAATTTCTGCATAATTTAATACTTAAAATGTGAAAAAAAGCCATTCAGAGTGCTTTGATATGAAATACTCTGTTCTGGAGAAATGTACTGAGTCAGAATTGTTTATTTTTTTAATCCATTCATGGTGGAGAGGTAAATGGAGGGTGTAGTACAGCAAAATAGTCCCCAAAGAAAACTTATTTTTTCAGATTTAACACTATTTTACCATTATTGACATTACATGTAAAAACAGGTGTGTAGGTTCACTGATCATTTTGGACATTTGCTAGAATGACTGGATTGGATTTGCTTAACAAATAATGTGAAAAATAACATGCATTATAAGTTTAGTGCTTTTCTTATGACAGCAGCTGTAACATTTATATTGTTTTGTTTTATGCTTGTATTATGACTCAATGTCATTTTTTACCTGAAAATGTTGCTGCTCTCTTTCTCCTTTCTTTTCACTTTCTCTGATACTCTTGCCCTTTCTCTCTGCCCCCACCCCCCCTCTATTTTCTGTCTCTTTTCAGCTGCTGATGCGTACTGCCTGCTGGACGTCTACCTCACGCTGTCCAAGGACCCAAAGGCCTTTGGTCTGCCGGAGGATCTTTGTTCAATCTCCTCCAGCCAGCCAGCCAAGAGCGACCAGGAGAAGAAATTCAAAGACAAGAAAAAGCAGTCCACAAGCCCAAGGGTCAGTCAGTCAGCCAGCCAGCCACACCAGAACACACAGTGCACTTTACTGTAGCAGTTTACATGCTGGAAGTCTCAAAAATTGCCCTGCTGTCATGGTTACTGTAATAAAACAGCATACAAAAAGCAGCTGATTTGAGTGAGAAGGGTGTGATTTGGGCTGGGAAAATGGAGTTGCGTGTGGTTTGGGTGCAAGAAACTGAAAGTAACACTCTCTGAAGCAATATTGTTTACAGGATTCAAGTAACACAGCTTAGAAGGATACTAAATCAGAAGAAGTGTAGAAGGGGAGGTTCAGTCACATAATATTTCACTTTCATTAGATGACTAATTTAATTTCAGGCACCTAATACTGTAGTGGATCAGGTGCTTCACAGCTGGATCTCAAATTTCACTTCACTCTGTTCAGTGTTTTCTCTGCTTCAGCATACTTGATAATTCATTTATGATGCATGTTCGAGCAGGTGATTTGCTAGAAGGGTAAAATGCTTTCAACTGCATTAATTGTACAATATTAGAATCAATTATAACTATTAACCCTTTGATACACAAACTATGCAAACCCCTCCATGTGCAACATGGGTCAAAAATGACTCAAATTCATTTCCTGTGTTATTTCATGCATTTCTGAGTGCTTCTTTGCTATATCTTTTGAAATCAATTTATTTCCTCATTCAATATGCCATGGGTTCATTATATACCTTATTTCTGAACAAATCATTGTTTTCTTTTTTCTTTCTGATGTTTGTATTGCTACATTGAGCTTACACAATTGGGTAAAAAATACCCCATGCATGCCAACCAAACAATAATACATTTAGTATTTAAAAGTGTTTGTCACAGTCACAGATATTGAACTGTAGTGTAGCACTAGTGAACTCTACTGAACTGAGATATAGAACATAAAAAAGACTTTTGACCCATGTTGTGCAACAATTTTTGTCAAAAAAAAAATCTTTGTTTTCAAATGTAAAAATAAGTGCTATGAACGCTTGTTGTGTTGTTCTATGTTATGTGTTCTACTACTATGTAAATAGGACCTCCAGTTACATTTACGTATTTTATTCTGCGATTTAATAATAATAATATTGTTTCAAAATAATCAAACAAAATCAAGATCAGGGCCACAGACCTCTATGGTCTAGAGTCCTAGACAGCATAAATAGGTCGGTAATCCTCCTTTTCCTCTGTCTGTATCTGTGATGCTAGCCAGCTCAGGTGTATGTTAGGTGTAACAGAATTAAGCTGCTAGCATTTTAGTGCAAGCATATTAAGGTGTCAAATGACAACTGGCTGTCCTTAGCTGTGGCTGGATTTACATGTCTTGGAGAAGGCATGTGCTAGCTTTCACCCTTACAGCTTAGTCGCACTTGGGGAGACCTAGTGGGTGGGAATTGACCAAAAAAATGCAATCATGTTCCAGATACAAAGTGAGAAATATACTGTAGATCTGTACAAAGGACATAAACATTCCAGGAAGAATAAGTAGAACAGGTACATTCAAAGCAATCTACTAAGATCTACCCAATTAGGACATCTGTCATGTATTTTGGGGTGTGTTGTACAAAATGAACTAATATTCCTATGTTAATTGGCATATACAGAGTTTAGTTTCAATTCTGAATTTTTATTTTTTTACTTTTTTATTTCATTTATTTTTTTAGCCATTCGCCACTGTAGAGACATGTACAGAATAGTAGGTTTATAGGAATGTGATGATGAGCTTGTGTGGTATTGCCCACTGAACGAACCCCTGATATTGGGCCTAATTGTAATTAAATTTAATCATTGTGAAATCTGAGATTACACCCCTGTAATACACTAAACTCTTATAAAAGTCTTACCAAAGAGTTCTGAACTGTAAAAAGGCTGATTTTGGAGTTTGTCTCACCAGCAGGCTCGTCAGAGTTCGCATGGCCCTGCAGGTGATAATCAGGAGTGCGTGAAAGGCAATGGTGAACGGCAGGCTACCACTGTTGCGCCACACGAGCTCCGGGTGGTATGTGACAACATGCTACAGGGGCTGGGGAGGTTCCTGCGCTGCCTGGGTGTGGACGTACTGATTCTAGAAAACACTGATGACCACAAAGTAGCAGCGGAGGTAAGACACACACACACACACACACACACACACACACACACACACACACACACACACACACACACACACACACACACACACACATAGAGATGTGGTCCAAGATTAAAGAAAGCACACATACTATAATTACACATGTTGAAACATGTACACCGTGCAAGGTGTTTTTAGTGTACTGTGGCTGCAAGCTGAAAACTACACTCATGGAAAATGTATGTAGGAGAAGCAAAGACATGGACTGAGGCATGTAAATAAACCTTTCTCTTATCCAGACAATGTGGCTTTCTCACGCTTTCACACTCTCACGCTCAGCCCCCCCCCGTCTCTCTTTCTCTTCCTCTCTCTCTCTCTCTCTCTCTCTCTCTCTCTCTCTCTCTCTCTCTCTCTCTCTCTCTCTCTCTCTCTCTCTCTCTGTCTCTCTGTCTCTCTCTCTCTCTCTCTCTCTCTCTCTCTCTCTCTTTCTCTCTCTCTCTCTCATTAACAGTTAGCACGGACAGAAGGTCGTATTATCCTCACGTCTGGGCAGCCATACCAAAGTGTAAGTATGCATATGTGCACATGTTCTCTGTGTGGGTGTTTAGTTGTACATTTGACTGAATACATGTGCATTTTGTTTTTAAGGGGACTGAATGGTTCGGTCTGTCATTTATATTAAATACTCTACTGTGCAAAAGTCAAAGACCGCCCTTCATATCATTTCAAGTCAAAATGGCAATGGAAAGTACAATCATGTCATTCATTTTTCAGAAGTTCTGAGGGGATAGACGATAATCCACATACACAAGTAAAAATAAGTGTAAATCTCCAGAGCTGGAGATACACAGAAAATTTTACTTCTCACAACCAAGATCTATCCACATCAAAAATTGTCCTCATCAGATAAACAGCACTTGAAGTTTTCATCTTTGAGAGAGAGGAGAAAATCAAGCTACTTCACATCTGAAAAAAAAACACGTTATTCTTTCCATCCTTCCACTGTGAGAAGACAACTAGGCACTATGGGTCTGAAGGGATGTGTAGCTGTCAAGAAGTCATTACAGAGAAAAGGTAGAGAATTTGTAAATTAAGGAAAAAAGCTGCTTGCGTTCTCGGAACAGTAGACTGACCACCTCAGAGCCCAGACCTCATCACTGAATATGTTCCTGAAGGGTTATTTGGATGGTGAGAAGCAAAAAATTCAACCAACCTCTGAGACTGAACTTTGTAGGTGTGGAAAACATCCCTGCAGAATTCTTTAAAAACTGAAAGCAGGTCCACTGAAATGAAAGGAAGCTCTAATAAAGAGTGGACACAATAAATACTTTATGGCCATTTTGAAATTAAGTGAAGGGTGGCTAACTTCTGCACAGTACTGTGGTGGAAAGAACAGTTTTGTGAATGTGGTTAATTAACATCACCCATGTGTACATATACTTCATAAGAGAAGAAATGAAATGTGCTTAATGAATATGTATTTTAATGTAATTCTTTCTTAAGTAATTTTGGGCATTTTCCATTGGCTTATTCATCATGAAAGGTAACAACACGTTGTACATACAACACGTTGTATGTACAGATTATTTAACATGTTAAAGTCCTGTGTTTTGATAGTATCTGGGTTAGAGATGGCATCACTATATTGATGCAAATCAGTTTCTGGCCGATTTCAGCAGAAAATGCTGCACTGGATAACAGAGGGGAAAACAGAATGAATGTGATCCAGTCCTGTAACAATTCTCTCCTGAAATAGTTCTTGTTCACATTGTGGTTATTGTTACCTGTGCAACTTGAGAATAGTTTGAAAATGATCATTTTAGATGATCATCTTAAAGGGGAATTCCATAAATTTTTCAAAATGTGGATAATTCAGAGGTCGAGATGCTAACAAAGTCGTTCACTGTAGTTTGATATGAAATGGTTTAATAGAGAGAGACTTGCTAGCTCTGAATTTTTATTGTCGTAGTGTGTCTACAACACAAATATTTGCGTCTTATTTATTGTCCCAAACCACCACTGAACCTACATATGTCCTCAGAGTGTTGATGTAATGTTGATGATGGAAAAATTATGGGAAATCTGGAAAAAGAGAATTTTCTTTGGGAGCTGTTTTGCCTTACAGCACCCTACATATATCTTTCCAACATGAACGTATTTTCAAACTATGTTTTTGTCAAAACAAAAACTTGTGTTCATACTCATTTTGTGTAATAACTTTCTGTGAGGGAACTTTAAGAGGCTTTAAACTCTTCCTACGCTTGGTTCCTATCACCACCACTGTGAACAATTCTAACTCAGTAAGTTTCTCCAGAACAGAGCTTTTCATAAAAAAAACATTCAGAATGTTGTTTAAATATTTTCTATTTAATTTTGCTGGAATTTAGGGAAAACCAGTAGAAATTTCCTTTGGTTTAAAAGCATTCATTTTAATGTGTGGTAGGATTAAAAGATTTGTTTTATTGTACAGCGTATAGGCCAACACTTGTTGTCTTTTACATGTGTTATACACAAACAGGAGACCTAAAGAAAATTGGTAACACTTTATTTGGAGTGGTCCTTTGTAGATGATTAATAAACTTGTAACAGATTATCAGTAGCACATCAACAACACAAGTGAAGAAACAGTAGTGCAGCATTTGACTACATTGTAGTCAATATTTTGTAGATGTTCAGTTGATACATTACTTGCATTTAGTAGATGCAGTATTAATATGGTACTTCCCATTATGCAAAACCAAACCCTCACCCTGGACCTAATCATAACCTTAACCTCAACCTAAAACCTACTGCTAACCCTCATGTTTTTGACATGTTACTGAGAATTTGTTGAGTGTTTGTTTTCATTTAAAAGGACCACTCAAAATAAAGTGTCACAAGAAAATTGATTGGATCTGTATCAGTATCGCCAATACTCAAGATTCCAATATCAGTATCGGAAAAGAAAAGATGTTATTGTGCCACCTCTAATGTGGGTTTGTGTTTTGTGCTGTGTTGTATAGCTGAGGTCGCAGGTCGCAGAGGGACGCTGTCTGACTCTAGACTGCTCGGAGAAAGCTCGGGACCAGGCTGTGCACGTGCTCAAGCATTTTCACGTCCACCTCACTCCTTCTGACATATTCAGCCGATGCCAGGTCAGCGCGCACGTGTGTGTGTGTGTGTGTGTGCTTTTCTGCAATGCTGTTATCACCCAGACATGATTCCTCTTCCTCTTTCAGAAAAAAAAACAAAAAAGAGAAACATTTTATCAAGTCAAGTTCGATGACCAGAAACAAACAACAAAACATCATGAATGCTTGTGCTATGAGTTGATGTTGGGTTTTTATCAGCGTGGGGGGAACACAGAAGCCATCAGCAGGAAGGAAGCGAGGGAGATAGAGCAGCGCTCTGGAGACCCGTCTCCTGTGAATCATTCGTTTGAAGTGCCACCGAGGTATTCACTGGAACAATGGCGGCATTTTTTCAACTGTAAAAAAAGGAGGAGGAGATGAGTAATCTCACTCTGAGACCAAAAGAGAAGAAGAGAAAGGCAGCCCAGTTTGAATCCTAACAATGCCAAAGAATATCCAGCAGAGTGCCGTTGGCCCTGCTATTGCTATAGAAATGCACAGATTTAAAAGTGATGGTTCAACTGCAAGGATTTATTGTATTCAGCAAAAAAAATTCCCAAGGTTTTTAAACTATAAAAACCTGTATTGTATATATGATATATAGTTGCATTTTTATATTGTGTTTTGTTAAAAATACTTCTGATTTGTACCAAAATAATAGAAGAAAATTGAGGAGAAATTTGAGATTTTATAATGCGCAAAGTTTCCCGTTGTTCTGAGGTCAGATGTTTACACTGCTGATGGCTTAGCTTCTCTTTTCCTGTTGATTCTGTTCTGCTGAATGTTTGCCAGTGGTTGGTTTGTCACATGTACAGAATTGAGCTGATACCCATCTTTTCCAAGCATGGTCAGGCTTGAATAAGCTGCAGACTGGCGTCATTTTACTTGGAGGAAGCACATTTGTCCTCAGCCTCCCAGGTTGGTAGCTATTAAGCATTGGCATATCTTTAGAGAGCAGATCAGAAAAGACTAACACTAAGAGGAAAGAAGGTAGAAAAATGAAAAAATAGTAATAATCAAGTAAGTGATGCATGTGGGGGACTAATAGACAGACTTGCAAAACATTTTTGTCATTAAATCAATCTACTGCAGATGAACAGCACCGAACATTATGTGGAGAATTTGGGCCTATAGAGCAGTGGCTCTCAAACTGGCCACAGGGAGGCACTAAGGGTGTGTAGAAAAATTGTACAAGTTATGTCTCTACTAAGTTTAAATGTAATCAGTTTATTAAATCCACTTCAGCCATATTTCAGAATGGCTCTTTTTTAAAAATCGTGGATTGCATTAAACGTTAAAATGAAATATGTAGCCGTCAGTCACAATGTACGACCCCACTTAACGAGTTATGCGTAATGTCATAGAACCAGACCATGTCTTCATGTGCAGGTCAGCAATAGCTATGGAGAAGACTAGTGAATGGAAGAGGCTCTGGAAAGACAGTGTCCTTGTGCACTAAGTGAAAGTAAAGGCTGATGGGGAGGGAGTGGAGCACAGTGGCGCTTACTGTCCAAAACATTTTGGGAACTCCTACTAAAGTTTGGGAACAGCCTAAAACATTTTCTTATGCTGGAAAAGCAATTATATAAACCAGCTGCAAGTTTTGTGCTCAGTAGTGACTGCAAAGATATTTAGGCTACAAGATTTCCTTACACTTTGGCCATTTAGGCTTCTGTTTAAAAATTTTTTTTTTCCAATTTCTTGAAAGTTTGCCTCAGTTTAGCACTTTTCCTATTTCTTTTTCCTTTGTTTCTCTCTGACTTCACCGCCAACAGTTTTATCAACATATTAACAGATTGAACATTTTTGTTGTGATAATTTATTTGCAGAAATAAAAAAATGGAAAACACATGAATAATTAGATCAAGCTCAGCGATTGGGCAAAATAACTAGATATGTATGTTTTTTCAGTGTAGTTTCTCTTTTAACTTCATTAATCATGGGTAAATGGCCATAAGCAAAAAATAGAATTTATTTGTGTTTAATATGTTGCGTATCTTTTATCATGTTATACAAACCAGTGAAATTTGATAGGCTATATTGCGTATGTTATATTTCCTTGGATTTTAATTTATTGGTCCAGTTAAATCATCTTGTGGGCCATGAAAGCCCATGTGGTCTATTGTGTGGGCCAAAAGTTGAGAAAGGTTGGGGACTTCTGCCATAGAATGAGGTATGAAGAATATGGTTAGTAAACTAAATGCAGACTGGTTTGTACTGAAATGTATTAAGTGATCTCTAGAAACTGCAAGAAAGATTTAGACGATGCAGATGGAAAGATGGAGAAAGTGTCATTTTGACTGAGCTAAACAGGCTAATGACAGACTCCAGCAGATAACTAAGAGGGGTTATTTAGAGAGCAGTGGGGAAAAGACTGGAGAGGCCTGTGGCAAGCATCTTCAAAGTTGACAGGTGGAGATGCAGGGAGCGATATAGACAGTGTGTCGCAGTTGAAAAAAAGAGATGATGGTAGATAATTTGTTGATTCATCACTACCGTAGCATATCTGCTTTTCATCAGAGCAGAGATCCTTCTTATGTTTTTCCATTGCAGACAGTCTGTCTGATCAGAGTCGGGCGTGACGCAAAGACAAACAGTAGGGTCGCGAATGGAGAAAGGAAAACAAATGTCAGTGGAAATACATTTGTATGTGATTAATATGAATATACTCTGTTTAGATTAACACAAGAATTACACATTTACAAAAATTAATGTGCAGTTTAGGCTACTTGACCACTTTTCATCTGTACAGAGGTACAGTAGATAACTGGCTCATTTAGTCTAGTGATCCTTAAGTGATCTTACTTCAAGAGCTACATTAATCCTTAAATCATTAAGCCACTGAGAAGGAATTGATAAAGGTTTGTATAAGCTCTAATTTACACTGCGAGTCAAAGGTTTGTGACTCAGTAAGCATTTTTCATGATGACAGTATGATCTAAAGGCTCATTCTTAACAGCAAACTAAATTTATTCCCTTGTCAATTGCAAATAGTGTTCATGTACAAAATTATTTCTAAGACAAAAGAGTGACACATCCGTAACCCTCTGTGACCCACCAGTTGAGAACCACCACTTTAGACAGTGTGCTGGACAGCCACCAATAATCTTAGCAGTATGTGAAGTTTTGCCAGTAAAAACATGAGAATAAATCCAAATAAACCTAAAAAGACATTTTATGTGACATACCATGAACTAGTTAGAACAACAAAGTTTGTTTCCAGATTTCTCCTAAATACCCCAGGCATCACAGAGATGTATAGCAGTGCACCTTTAATTTGACGAAGAATTCATTAGCCAAATCAAATGTTGGGTGACTACAAATAATATTCAACTTTCTTGAGGAGGGGTTTGGAAATGGTTAAACAAATGAATGATAACTTTACAGCTGAATGAAAAAAAATACTTGTAATGTAGGTCAATGGAAAGAGACTTGGGCCTTTTCTTTTGGTCCATCATTCATGACACACAATGTAAAGAGCAACAGGTATTTTCAAATTATGTAAAAAAAAGTGAAAAAAGATGAAAATGGAGATGCAAGGTGTCCTTGCAACAGTAGCTATATACAACTTCCATCAGCTTCCCTCAGATATATAGTCCTAGTTCAAAAGAATGGCAATAGTAGATGTTTATGAAAACTGTGCAATCCAAGCCCATATGTCCCATATGTCAAGTCTCTGACCACCTACTCCTCCTGAGCAGGTGGCCTTTTTCTTCCTCCATTTGGCTGATGGGTCTCTCATCCACCACATTTGGTACCTACTGTATTGCTGTTTGTGCAATTGTGCAGCACACCCAAACCAAATGTGGGGACATAGGAAACAGCAGCGCTCTTGTTTTTCCCTTTAACAGTTCATATCCACAAGAGAGCAATCGCTTTGCTAGCCTGTGATGGATGGACCGGTAAAGGAAGGTGAGCGAAAGAATGCGTAGTAGGAAAGACAGAGGGGGGGGGGGTAAAAAAGAGGGAAGACCTAGGAGGAGTTGAATGGAGGGGTTTGGAGGGGGGGTGGGGATTTTCGGAGGTGCACCCCAAGGCTGGTATGTGGAAAGCCCACCCAGGCGAAGTTAACCCCTTTGTTATCTGATTGTAGTGCTTTGATGATCAGTGGCTGGTTGTCTTTCCTGTGACTGTCCCGGGCAGGCTGAGAGAGGCATTCCTTCACTCACTCTAAACTCTAAAGCCCAAACCCCATGTGTGGCCCATTGATACCCATCACCAATCATTAACCCCTCCAGTGCCTGCCCCACCATAATCCCTGCGTCTTCTCTGTCTGTCCTCTCGCAATTTCTCATGCTTTCTCTCTCAACCCTCTGCTGCTTTCAGTACATGGACATCCTTGTTGTCTAAGAAGCTTGGATGAAGTCAATTTAGACAAGTGGTTATTGTCTGTAGAATTAGCATGATGAGCAGTATAATTATGATCTGGTTTTGAAGTGCCATATTCTTCTGGACAAGCTTGACCTTTTTAATATCTGCTGGAGAGTTTCTGTTTAATTTCTATCATTCTTTGCCAGACTGAAAATCCATTATAGTCTTCAGCCTAAGTGTTAATTGTATTGTATTAGCTGGTAGCATTGTGTTTGTAAAGCCTGTAATTGAGCAGTCTTTTGGCATACAGTGTTATACATTCAGGGAGTCGTTAAATAAAGACAAAATAATAATAAGATGATGAAAGAACAATAATTTACATAATACTGGCACTTATTTCATTTCTCACTATATTCAATATCAGTTATTGGCCCCCGGCTGTAATGTACTAAAACTGCTGTAAACTAAAACTGTTTCAATGACAGTGGCTTTGACTCTCTGCTGAAAAGTCACTTTTTTATGCAAGACAGGAATTTAGCTGCATCCCAGAACCTGCCCTGATGAAAGAGATTTTAATGGGTGGTTTGAATGTGCTCATGGAAAATGAATCTTTTAAGATCAACCTTTGTTGACCGCTCCTGACGCTTCCAATCTGCTCAGCTTGTGAAGGACACAAAAGCCCTCTCAGTTTCTTTGTTAGAAGTGTGTGCACACAGAGAGCCTGATGTTGATGTTTCTTTAATAGGATCAGCAGCATTCATGGCTGTCTTTTCAAATAGCATTTAGGACTCTTTCAGATAATTTTTTTTAGATTCTTTTATTGCCTCTACAGGTGGCATGAAACCACTTTTTTCCCCCCATACTAATATTGAATTCTTGAGTCACAGCTACTACTACAGCTTTGAAGCAGTAAGCGCTTTAACTTAAGTCAGGCCCAAAGGAAATCACCCCATATGAGCTGATATCAGAGGATTAAGTAAATGTTACATGTTTTAGAATAGTTTTGTTACAGGATTAGATCATACTATTTTTTTTTTTTAACCCTCTGATATCTTTTTGGGCTTTTTCCGCTGATATCGGTCTGTTACTGATTGTATGGGGCTGCACAATAAACCATGTTTTATTATTGTGATATGAGTTTCCACAGTAAGCACATGTTTAAGGACTGTGATGGCAGAATAGATCAAATTACCTCACACTCATCGATAGAGTGACAAAACTGGATTTGTTGGAATGTAGCCTTAGAAGCAGTAATGACTACTGTCACAACAAACCTGCATCACCATAACAAGCTTTTTAGAAATTAAATATGTATATATTCTTTTTTGTTGTCTTTCTATAGCTGTTCAGGGAATGCTGACTGTCAACCTTACTGTTTGCTTAAAGGAAAGGTTAATTAGATTTTCCAATAATTTCTAATGTTGTCATTGTGATATCCAACAGCTTAATTGAACATCATATTTTAATCCTATATTGTGCAACCCAACCACCGATGCAGATATGCTATCAATATCTCTAATTGCCACAGAATGCAGCACATTATTTTACACAGAAACATGGAAAGCAACTCAGGACCTCATATATGTATTCAGAACGGTTTAATCATCCAATTGCAGAAGAAAACTGAAACCAGTTGTTTTTAAAGACCTTTAAACCACAATAATTTCGGTGTGGTCGCAGATATGTTCCCATCCATAGTTGCTACCAATGAGACAAACCTGCACTTGTCTTCTATAATAGCACATAATTAGTTAGTCTTTAGATGCAGTAATTCTGTATGTCCTAATTCAGCGTGTCATTTTAGTACACTGACATCATGTGTTTCCCTGACCACTGCCTGTGCATGACATTGATTTAGACAGCTCGACTTATTTTGACTCTCCAGCTCATGCCATTTATCCTATTTCAGTATTGAGAAGGTTTTTTTTCTGTACTAGAAATTAATTCTTGCTCTGCAGATGGCGTGTGATTTCTCAGCGGTGGCGTTTTGAGTGCCTCTGGACGCTCTGCGCTCATAGACGCTGACTTCCTCGTCCAGCATTAGATGTCTGCCGTCTGTTTTTAGAAGTGTGGAGATGGGACAGATAGCCATGGCCACCGCCTCAGACAGCCTGGTGGCACTGGGGTTCCCACGATCTCTGTTGGGGAGGGGGGGTGGACAGGAACTGAAACAGCGTGAGAAGATGGAGTGAGAGGGGAAGAGAAAGAGAGCGCAAGTGTGTTTTAAAAGAAGGATTTTGGTCGAAGCTTTGATCTACAAAAGAAGCAGCAGGCTGAGAACATGGGCAGAATGTGAAAAGACAGGGGCAACACTGAGGTTCCACTTCAGTGGCATCTTACACTGGGGTGTGTGTGCTTTCGTGTGTGCCTGGGTGTTTTTGTGTGTGCGTGTGCGTGCGTGCATGTATATTATGGCAGCACGGTATAGACAAAATACCATATGGCCTTTATCTTTCTACATAGTACGATTGTGATATGCCTTGCAATATATTAAAATGCACTGAACACAAACTTTGCATCACATTTCTAAGACTGACCTGCATTGAGATCACCAAAATTTAGCTTGTTTGATCACTTGAATGCCCGGATTCATCAAAACACTCACACAAGCAGAAAATTGAACTGTGGTAAAAGTAGGGATGGGCGATATGACGTAGTTTCTTATTGTGATAAATTATGCCACAATATGCTTTTCTGGGCATATTGTTCATATGGTCAGGACTTGAACATTGAACAACTGCATGCTTCTTAAAAGAGAGCATAAGTAGTCCTGTTTAATTGGGTTTAGTGCAGTATAGCCTCTTTTCCACTGCAGGGCCAAACGTGAGCATAGAGAGTAACTGTTCCAACTGTGTTCTCACACAGACATGGTTCGGCATGGAAGGCTTAGTGACGTAGCTGTTCACCAATTGTTTCTGTTTATGCTGCTTTTGGCCAAACTCAGTCTACATTATTTAAAATGTAATAAGTTCAGTTTGCTTACATGTTCGCTAGATAAATAAAACCAGTATGTGATTTTCAGCCCATGATACAGTAAATGTAAAATCATTAATCTAAGATCTTAATCTAATCTAGGAGTTAGAAGGTTGTCTAGCGTGCTAACAGCTCTGCTCACCACATGTTGAGGTGATAATAAATTCAATCTGAGGATGTGTCTGGTACTGAAGTGGCTGAAAGAATATGAACCTGTTCTGTTGTGTTTGGAGCCGTGTCATGTTAGCTAAGCTAGCGTTAGTTCAGTCTAAATGCTAAAGGTGCCACACACCACAGTCCAGGCTCACCTCCAGCAAACTACTACTCAAATTACCATGTTTAGAGGATGAAGACTTGTATCTGAGAGCTTAAAGTTGAGTGACTGGTGTTGGAGTCACACATAGCTGAAATCATACCTGTTTGTGGTGGTAGGAGCTGTGTTATGCTAACTAAGCTAACACTAGTATAGCTTACTAAAAGAACAGCACACAAGAGTCCACGCTCTATTAAAGTGGACTAAACCTGTTTAGAGAGCAGGAAAAGTTGAGTGTTGGAGTAACAGATAACCAAAATCAAGGCTATTCTGTGGTGTTTGGAGCTGTATCATGCTAGCTAAACTAGTGTTAGTTTTGTTAGCAGGCTAAAAGAGCCACACACCAGTATCCAGGCTAGGTTTCCGCTAACTGCTGCTCAAGTTGGCCACTTGTAGAAGATAAAAATTCATATTTAAAAATGTGTTGAGTGGCTGCTGTTGAGGTGACCACCACTCAACAAATGAGCTGTTAGCTACTAAGCCAGCATTCTTTGTTGTTTTTTCTGAGGTATTTCCTAGTCTTGAATTAGCAGCACATTAGAAGAGAAAACTGTAACCAGTCTCACGAGTTCTGGAACTGAATGGTGTGATGTGGCTGTGGGAACCATTTCACTCTACAGTGGAACGAAGGCTTTGTGAATAAGAATCATTGTATTCAAAGTTTTTGATAGTCTTCTTAAATGTGGCGCTACTTGAGCTTTTTTTGTTAGCGCTAACTTTTCAAAAACCCAAATATTGTGCAAATATTGTATTTTTGCCACATCGCCCACTCCTGGATAGAGGGCTCATTTGCATACTGCAGCCCTCTGCAATATCAGTATTGTTAAGTATTGTGGTGCAACAGCAATTCATAAATGATGTATTGTGCAGCACCCATGTATGTCTGTGTGTGAGCCTGCATGCTTCTCTCAGCATATCAATAACAGTTTAGTTCCTTTTTTCTTTGTAATACTTCCCTTTTATATATTTTCCCCTTTTTGCTTGATGTGATCTAACCGTTAAGCAGGGTTCTTTGAGAAACACAACCTTTCTCAAAATGTGAAAACCAAAGCCAGCCTTTTCTGAGCCTCTGTGGCCTCAACACCCCAGTCTATGAAGCGGGAAAGAGAGGGAAAGGAGAGCTGGAGGGAATTTATGAGAGAAAAGAGGCAGAGGGAAGAGGGGCAGGAGAGGGGAGCAGAGAGACATTCCTCAAACACGCCAAGACATTCCGAGGGAAACCATTCCAAATATTTCCCACTGTGTGTGCGTGTACGTGTGTGGCTTTGACTAGTGTTACTGGGGCCACTCTGACATAATGACTGACAGGCTGTCTGCACCCGACGCGCACAGATATGTGTGTGTCTGCATGTACTTGTGTGGGAAAGTGATTGAGAGTGAGTTTGAGTAGGAATGAGTAAGCGAGAGTCAGCTTGAGCGTAAATAGATCTGTACGTGTTGGAGAAGTAGTCGGGTAAAGAGAGCGAGAGAAAAAGAGAGAGAGGGGGGGGGGGGGGATAAGGGGGGTTGAAGAACAGATCAAGTGCGAAACTGCGCTGGTTTCTTATTTTCTCACCTCCCAGTTCAGCTGAAGGGCAAGGCTTCCTGTCGTTCTGCATCAATCAACCCAACCCTGATGTGTACAGGTCAAAAAAATCTATCTTGAGGTGGTGATTTTGGAATATTTTATTAACTATAATAATATGCAATAAAGTATGGCTTAATTCTTGGTCAAAATTAAATTCTCAGGCTGTGATCAAACTTATAAACTTATACACAAACTTATACATTTATACAAAATTTATGTGCATATATCTCCTTAATCATTACTTGTGTTGGAACACATTAAAACAGCCCATATTTATGTACCAAAAGCAGTGATAATTCATTGTCACATGACCAATTTCCTGACCCAATGTAACTGATCCATGTAAATGACCTCTAAACTGCTGTAGGCTGAATAGGCAAATATAATAAGCAATGTGTTGCTTTCTGTGACATCACAGAGACCTGAATTCCAAATGAACTGTTTTTACACCTTAGTTACCATTTATGGGCTTCCCATTTATGGAGTGGGATATGGTTCATGTTACAACTTTAACAATGTTTATGTACAATATCAGACAAAAAAATTTTGGTTGTCCATGACATGGCCCATTAAATATTAGAATATCGCTATATAGAGCACTATTACAGTGAAATAATTTGCAATTAAAATAAAGTGTCATACACAAACAGTACATGGAGTTGTTAATCACTCAGTATTACAACAGAACATTATGGATATCTTGTGGCAGCTAGAGTATCATTTTGTACATGACCTGTTGCAATGCTTGTGGGATTGTTCCCTGGATATACTCTACTATGTTTTCATACACCACGAAAAAAAAAAAGATTTTTTTTTCCTCTAAAATCATATTTGACTTCAAGTGGTAAAATTTTAAATGTAATGATGTATTGAATTGTTTCCTAAACAATCGTATTTGAATTGTACCGTAAAATTTGAGATTTATACTATATTGAATCATAACTGAATTGAATCATGGAGAAATCTTAGATTTAGTAATGTATTGATTTATTTTTTTCTTAATCAAATTACAGTAAAATTTAAGATTCAATCTCGCACCATATTGTTTCCTGATGACTTACAACTGAACTGAATTGCGGTGAGATTTCTTGATGCATTGAATCATTTCCTAAAGAATCATAATCATGTAGAACGCTCAGAGATTTGCACCCCTGCTGATGTGATTGAATGGTGCTGAAGGGCAGTTTGTGTTTTTTTTTCCCACCAGCACAGTGAACTGATGAGGCTGAAATCATCACCTCCTCTTCACACCTCCCTCTCTCTGAGCCGCTGTGGTCTGTGTGTCAGCTCACACCTAACTTGTGGTGTCACGTCTGCAGGAAGAAGCGCACTAGTGCACACACACATGCGCACGTAAACGCACATTCCCACACACACACACACAAACACCTGGGCTTGTCCACAGCAGAGGCGCTGATCAGAGTTTTTGCACTTAGGGGCTGTGTATGGGCTTGATTTACGTTTCTGCAAAGAGGCAAGTACAAAAACATTTCCAAAAAGTTGGCACAGTATGTAAAATGGCAATAAAAACAGAAATCAGTGATTTAGTAAATTCTGTTTGACCTGTTTTAAATTGAAAATGGTACAAAAACATAATTTAAAAATTATATATATATATATATATATATATATATATATATATATATATATATATATGTGTGTGTGTGTGTATGTGTATGTATATATATATATATATATATATATATATATATATATATTCCCATATTTTACATGTGTGTATATTTTGTGTGTGTATGTATGTACATATATATATATATATATATATATATATATATATATATATATATATATATATATATACACACAGTGTTTTTGGAAAGTCTTCTGTTGTGCGACCATGTGGGACCTTCACAACAAATTCTCAATAGGAGACAGGCAGGTTCGGTCCAGCACCTGCACGTTCTGAAAATCCAGATATGCGGTTGTAATGTGCAGAATGGTCCTTGGCATTGTGATGTTGAAATAAGCTTGGAAGTCCCTGAAAAAAATAGAGCAACATATGCTGCTCTGAAATGCTTATTTATCTTTCAGTGTTAATGATGCTTTCACAGTGAACTTTACCCATGCCATGAACTCCAGTACTCACCCATACCATGACAGAGCCTGGCTTTTGAACTTTATGGTGGTAACAGTCTGGAGGGTTCTTTACTTCTTTGGCCCAGAGAACACAATGTCCATTATTTCCATAAACAATATGAAAGGTTGGCACATCAGACCATAATAAACATTTCCACTGTGCATCAGTCCATTTCCAATGATGATGTTGACCTTTTTTGCTTCCGCTGTGCGGGGTACAGTCTTAATTTGCATTTGCAGATGCAGTGGCAAACAGTGGTTATTTAACCAGAATCCGTGTATAATCAAAATGGAGCTGTGAGAATCAGCTTACACAAATGGTGTGACATTACAAAATTTCACAAACCTTCTTGAAAATATAGCGAAAACTGTAAATATTAATTTTTGGAGAGAAAAAAACACATTTTCTTCTTTATTTTTGTACATTGTCTTTTGGATAATGACCCCTAGGTTCTGAAACCAGTCCTCAGGGTCTCTCAGACATTCCAGTTTTGCTTTATGTCTCTGCAAGTTAGTTTGAAGCAAAAAATAGACACTTAGGAGCAGCTTTAGAACCACTGTCTTAGCATACACATTCACATTGTGCACAAATATGTTGGCAGATTAAGTTTCCAATAGACTTGCTTTTATTATTATTAATTTTCTTTTTAAGAAATCTACAGAGATGTTTTTCACACCTCCAAAGCTCAGTTTTTAGAAGTTTGAATTTTCTACTTCACACAGTCTAGATAATCCCAAATACATTCTCACTGAGGTCTAGACAATGGGGTGGTCAGTCCATTGTTCTGAGAACATCAGCAGCTTCTTCCTTTCTTTCATTTTTTTATTATCAGTAAGAGCTTCTTGACAGCTACACATCCTTTCAGACTCATAGTGGTTACTTGTCTTCTTACAGTTGAAGGATGCACAGAAGCACCTGTGGATTTTTTCAGATGTGAAGAATCTTGATTTTCTCCTCTCTCTCAAAGGTGAAAGATTGAAGTGTTGTTTATCTGGTGGGGACAGTTTTGGTGGTCTACCAGTTTTTGCATGGCGGTCATTAGTCACATTTTCTATTTATTGTTTTTCACTTCTTTACTTCCGACCTTTATCTTTCTCATGCAATCCTTATATCTATGTCTCTATAAGTGTATCTTTATCTCCTTAGAAATATCTCCAGAAAAATAAATAACTAACTTTTTTGCTACACATTTGCCAGTTTGCCTGGGAAAATGGCAAATACATGAAGGGTGGTCTCTAATTATTGCGCTGTACTGTATCTTTTAGCAGCGGGGATGTCTGAGTGTCTTTGTCTGTTTGTGCTTGTTATGAATTTGTGTGTGTGTGTGTGTGTGTGTGTGTGTAAGCAGCAGAAGTGTGTTTCCTGTTGGCACTCTGGGCACTCTCTGGCTATGTGAGCCATGTGGAGGAATCCACTGCACCCAGCAGCTGGAATGTCCTGTTTGGCTTGTTCTGTTTGTGCTTTTTGTGCACCCTGTTTTGATTGGCTTGGCTGGCATCTGTGTGTGAGAGAAAGAGAGCGAGAGAGAGAACTGGCCTTAGAGAGTGCAGTGCAGGGCCTTAGCTGTTTGATGTGTCCCATTGTGTAGGAGCCAGGCTGCTTCCTGCTAGCGCAGAGAGAGAGAGAAAGAGAGAGAGAGAGAGAGAGAGAGAGAGAGAGAGATGGTGGGGGGCCTCATTTGGGCCTTTTCTAAATACTCTAATACTTTAATACAATGAGTTAGTGCGTAATATCCGTGGTATTTACCACAGCCAGTTCTTGGCACACACGCAAACTCTCACGCACATGCGCTCTCTTTCTCTCTCTCTGTCTCTGTCTCTCTCTCTCTCTCTCTCTCTCACACTCACTCACACACACACACACACACACACACACACACACACACACACACACACACACACACACACACACACACACACACACGCCCGCGCAGCACTACCCCTGGCTTTACTGTAGTCTTCCTGAAGGGACATAATACCCAAGTTGTTCTCTTAAATGTTCCTTTCACACTACATTTTGTCCATCTGTACACCTGTACACTGTACACTGAACGAGCCAGCTTGAGACACTAGAGAGAGACATTTAAAGAACATCATGACAGAAAACATAAGAGTGATTGTGAGATATTAGATCTAAACTTTTAAGTTATGTGTGTGTGTGTGTCTGTGTGCCATAATATTTGCACAGGCCAGGGTTTATATTTAATTTTTTTCCTCTGATATAACCAACTACTTTATTACTTAGTTATCTTTGCTATCTCTCTTTTTCATATATATATATATATATATATATATATATATATATATATATATAATATGTGTGTGTGTGTGTGTGTGCAAGAGAGGAATGGAATGAGAGCACTCTTCCCCTCTCTGCTCCTCGAGTTGAGGGCTTTTGACAGGGAGCATTCCAGCAGGGTGGTGATGTCATGAGAATTGGCCTCGGGCAGACAGGCCTGCTTATGTTCTCCAGAGAGCCTCTGTGTGTGTGTGTGCGCGTGCGCGCATATGTGCACTGGAGCATTGTAGGGGGAGTGCTGTCTCTAACCACAGAGGGCCAGAGAGAGGGAGTCTGGGAGGGAAGGGTTACCACAGATCACTTCCACTGTAGCATACACTGAGGTGAGATGTGCAGTATTTAAAGTTGTGCTGAAGGACTGCATTTCTTTCACACTTGCTATTGTACTTAAAACTTTCTATACAGTTCAAGCGTATACAATGGGGATCTGAATATCACACACTACAAAACATATATTTATATGTTTTATTTATTATTCTAAAAATTGTGTGAACAAGAATTTACTGTAATAATAATACTATATACTATAATAATAATAATAATAATAATAATAATAATAATAATAATAATAATAATGTAATTATACTCCCATTTTGGATATTCATTTTATTTATTTTTTGATCCTCTGCAGCATTATCAGTCTATTGTCCTGGGATTAATATATTCAAATTATTATATACTTGTACAACCAGTTTATTAAAATTGAAAACACTGATTTTAAGCTGTTCCAAACTTTTGAAGACTAATGTAGATTGGAATATATAAAAAGGAAGAAAGAAAAAATCTCTTTGTCTGTGTTGTTACTGGATTGCTATTTTTGAGTACCTTAAAGGGTTTCTAAAAACTGCGTAAGTGATGGGAAGCAGTCTGCACAAATACAGCCATTTTATTTAATGTCCAAAATGACCAGTGAACTTGCACGTGTCTTCTGAGATTTTATATATAATGGTGATAATCAAAGAGAAGTAAAACTGAAAAATGATCTTTGTCTATTATTTTTCCCTCATAATGCCCTGCTTGTACTCCTCCACCATGAATGATCTGTCCAAAACCTGCTCTAAACTATAGTAAAACATGTTTCAGGCATCAAGCAACGTATCCATTTACATTTATGGCATTTGGCTGACGCTCTTATCCAGAGTGACTTACAATTTGATCATTTTACACAGGTAGGCGAAGGTGGTGTTAGGAGTCTTGCCCAAGGACTGTTATTGGTATAGTGTAGGGTGCTTGCCCAGGTGGGGGATTGAACCCCAGTCTACAGTGTAGAAAGCAGAGGTGTTAACCACTACACTAAACAACCGCCATAACCATTTTATGTAATAAATTCTTTGTGATGCAGCTTTTATGTCTGGTTGTCTGGTTACTACCATGAATAATCCTGAGTCAGAACATTTCTTTAGAACAGAGCATTCACATCAAACCACACTGAATTACTTTGCTTTCATCTTGTCCATGTAATTATGTCGAAAATTTAAAAATGGGTGGAATTCCCCTTTCACGACACCTGGAGGACACATTCTTCTGAATCACATACAGCTGTTGGTGCTTAAGGCCACTGATTTGCTCATTTTATGCTCTGTGCTGTTGAAGTCTCAACAGATCATAACTTTTTATAGTGTGTTACGACATTAGCGTCATGTTTTTGAATGGAGGACTGAGTCACCGTCAGAGCAGCCTGAACATTCAGAAGTCCCACAGTTTGAACACGAGCCGACCTGTTTTAGTTTCTCACTGAAAAATGGAGGGTATTTCGTAGTATTTCTATTTAGCTGAACTGTATAAACTCAGTTCAACATTCTAACATGACAAATAATGGGTGAAAGACATGGGGAAGTAGTTACTGTTTATCTGATTTGCATGAGGCTAACTGGCTCCTGCTTCTTTAGTAGCCATGTCAGCAGTTTAGGATCACATGTTCTTTTAAAGGGAATTTTACAACTGCTCAAAGAGACAAAACTTCCTCTGTTTACCTCCAAGTCACTCTGCTTTTCTCTCTCTTCCTCCTGTTGAAGCATGTGTGAAAGTGTGCTTTGACGTTTGGCATTGTATGCTCTGGTAGGTTCAGAGAGTTCATGAGTGTGGTCATTCTTATGAATTGTGCGCGTGTGTTCGTTGGCCGATTGTGCCATGTGTGTCCGTGATTTACTTCGAGAGAGGGAAAGAGAGCACCACAAAGTGCATATATCTGTCAGCCTCCCCCTTTTCAGCAGTTATCTCTCTATTCCCATGTCTCCTTTAGACTAAAGAGAGGTTTCTTTCTTAGTTTTGGCTGTTTGTCCTTTTATGTCCAGCTCTCGCTCAGTCTTCAGGCCCATGTAATCATTTTTGTTCTTGTTTGTGAATGATCATAAACTGCTAGCTAAACTAGCTAGCATCAGGAAACATTGATTTTACATCACAGTTTTATGTTTTAAAACCCTTTCGTGTACAAATTATCTTGTGGAAGACACTTTGGAAAACAAATCCCAGTTAGAGCCATTTAACCAATGCAAGTCTTTGCTTTTAAGTCTTTGTAGAACGTTTGTATAGCAGATTGTATCAAAAACAGTATATATAATATAAAAATAATTACATTTTAACACAGTTTCTCACTATCCAGAATTGATCATCCAACATCAGTACCTGACCTCACTAATGTTCTTGTGGCTGAATGCCATCAAATCCTCACAGCAATGTTCCAGCATCTAATGTCAAGCTTTCCCAGAAGAGTAGAAGCTGTTACTGAAGTAAAGGATGACAAACCATTAATATCATTGATTTAAAGTAAAGACACGCATACAGGTGTCTACAAAATTTTGGACTTCTAAATTCTTTATGAATTCATCAACACACAGTAACAGTTTCTAATGTGCCTGAAATGTGGCTGTACATTTCTCTTGTTTAAACACCAATAGCTGGCGCCTTGTTTTGTTATGTCTGCCACATTAATAGCACGTTTACTGGGAGAGCAATCTATCTGGATCAAATAGAATCATACAGATGTATTTTGGGCCATGGTTCATGGGGCTGAAGCCAGTGCCAGGCTGGCAGGGGCTGCAGTGGTGCCAGTGGTGCTGCTAATAGTGCCCTGTTGTTATTGGTCCATGGGAATGGTGTTTGTGTTGTGTTTGCATGGTTTGACTCCGGGCTGGCACCATGTGGCTGTGTAGTGACGGCCTCAAAATGGGTTCCAGTGCAGCTTGTGTGAGGAAAAAAAACGGAATGACTCTGGGACCCAAGTGCTTGTGTGTGTTTTGTCTCTGTGTATTTGTATGTGTGGGGAGAGAAACTGGTGACCTGTAGTTATGTGTTTGCTAAAGGAGAATTGTGGACCTTAAAGTGTGTGTGTGTGTGTGTGTGTGTGTGTGTGTGTGTGTGTGTGTGTGTGTGTTTTAGGGGTGTGGCAATGCACTCTGTCCACAATTTGATTCATTTGTCATTATTGGGTTCACAATATTAGATGTTCTGATGATATTTTAAGCAAAATTTGGATGAAGAAAAAATGATAATGAAATGAATCTAATGACTAGACCTGCCTGTTTATCAAAATTATAGTTAATAATTAATTGACATACAAAGGATTCTGAATAAGTGTTTTTGATCATTTTATATAACTGTTGAAGTACAAACAAAAAGTGGCCAAATTAGCCGATTAGCTATGTTGCTTCCTAGCTGTTGATGCTTAATCAACCGACTATAGACAGCTCAAGCTCAAATAAACAAACATTACTCAGCACTGCCCTTAAGTTAGAAGTTTTGTTGTTGTAAAATGGGTCTTAATAACTGTAGTTTCTTTGATTTACATTCTGTTTTTTTTTTCCTTTGCACAAATTCTGTTGTTGTGACAAACCTGCGATCCAGTGATTATGTAATACTTGTGATGTGACAGGCCTGCTGAAGACACTTGAGATGTGAGGCACAATAATAATAATAATACTAATACAAATTAATTTGCCTAATTTCCCCATGTAATTTATGTAATCACAGTAACTAATCAAGGAACAAAATTGACAAGTGAGTCTGTTTGTCATTTGCCTTACTGTATTCAAATGAAGGGAAATTATTAAGAAGCTATCCACTGTTTTTTTTTTTCTCTTTCTCAAAACAAAATGACTACAAATCATTTGCCTGTAATTTGTCTGCATGGGGGGGGTATTTTTTTTCTGGTATAAAAGGTCGGATGGGGCATTTCCCTTCATATTTTAAGAGACTCTTCCTTTAATTATGAAACTAAAAGCCATTCAGTTTGTTTTGTTATTGTGTAGGATTAGGAGGCTTGTATGTGAAGCGTATCTGTGCAGTCAAACTGAGTTTTATTTTTGGCATGGAAAGGTTGTGATATTCAAAAAGGTTCTGGGCATATGTGGGTGGGTGTATCTGTAAGACATGGTTGACGGATTTCTTGGCTTTGTTTTGTAGAAGTGTTGAAAGTATATTACATGTATCTTTGGTATCTGTGTGGCAGCAGATTTAATCCCTTAGCTATGTGTTGTATTGTTTAAGGCATATTATACTGAAACATGCTTTGTGTCTATGTCCTTATATGAGACAAGAACGAACCTCTTAGCTTTGTGGTGTAGGTAGGGCTGTGTTTAAAATATCGATATAGCGATACACATACCAAAACTACATGTGCACGGGAATTCCAGTACCTGGGTAATTGTTTGAGGAGCTGGTATTTGAATACTGAAATCACTATTCAAGTACTTCATACTTCACAGTATGGCAGAGAAAATATACAGCTAACCAGTTTAGTGACATGTGTCTGTTTTGCTTGTATTTGCAAATAATATGGTTCAGGGTGTGAATGAGAATGCAGAGACAGCACCTTGTTGGCACATTATATGCTGAGAATATAATACCTTGTGTGGAAGACTGAGTCTTTATTAGCTTCCAGAGTTAGCTCTATTAGCTCATTAGCTTCTTTCAATATGCAGCCTCTGTTACTTTTTCAACACAAAAACTTGAAGTCTTAACCTGCCTTTAAGTTGTGACAGAAATATCATATTTACAAGATGGATACACATGAACGGCACCACAGTGTCGTATTTACTACTGGGTAACTTTGTTTTTTCAATGAGCCCCAAGTTTCCAAGTGGGGGCGTGTCAAAAAAAAAACAAAAAAAAAAACAATGATAGCCACGGATACACTGGTCATATTTCAGTCATTTATCAACCACAACATTGACACTGCAGGCTTTTACATGGAAGTACAGATATATTGTGTATGTGTATGCATGTGTGTGTGTATGTATATGTCTGTGTGTGTGTATGTATGTATATATACATACGTGTGTGTATACATTGACTTTCTTTAATAACAGAAAAATAAAAGTAAGCCAAAAACATTATTTCCCAAAACTACTTGCACACAAGTCATACTTATGACCTCCAAAGTTGTAAGAAGAAACTTCCGAGGAAGACTTGAAAGCAGCATTAATGTGCAAATGAAACATATCCCTGCTGTTGGAACAAAACCTCATATCTCCAAAATGGTAACTTTACAGGTGAGGGAAAAGACATACTTTACTTTTAATGTAAGTCAATAGAACCAGGCTTCCACCCCCCCACCCCCCAACTCATTTTTGGCCGTTTGTTTTGGTCCATCCTTCATGAAATTTGCACACAATATGAAGGCGAACATGCATCTTCAAATTATGTCAAAGACTGAAAATCAACAAAAACAGAGGTACGAGGTTTTGCTCCGACAACAGCGATATTATGCATTCATGTCTGAGGGGGGGTGGTGTTTTTTGCAGCATCCAGCATGTGGTAAACATGCTTTAATAGATAAGGCTTTGTAAAAAGCCTCTGTGGGAAAAAAAAGCTCAGTTTGACTCCGGTCCTTTTACTCCATGTTAAGGCTTGTTATTGATCCTTGGCTGTTGTTGATCCTTGTTAATTATATTAACTTGTTTTCAGTTGTAGTGAGTTATTAGTTGCAATTAGCACTTGCCATTAGCAACCTGGTTATGTGTTTGTAGCAATGCTTCATGTTGTATGACATGTAATTACCAAATGGACGAAGTTACTGTGCTGCATGCAGCCTGTAGCCCATATTAGTTGAACATTTTGTTGTTTGCTGATAGTTTTACAGCCACAGACTCTCTCACACAAGCATGTGTGGCCAAATACTGACCGCTGCTGCTGTGTCTGTGCTCTGCACAACACCTCAGAATGAACCATACCTATAATAAGGTTAGTTGGAGCTTCCCTAGCATGCTTGTATTTTTGTTACCTGTATTAAACTTTTAAATATAAGGTAAACGTTCACCAGCGATGTCTGTTGTGATGATTTTTGGGGTGATTTTTCTGTGATGATCTGGGGTGATTTTTTATTTATTTATTTATTTATTAATACTTGTGCTGTTTCCAGACACACACATTGTGATACGTATCATATGGTGAAGTTGCTGACTCTACCCAGCCCTGTTGGTAGGTCAGACCATTGATAGCGTATTACATTAAACTGCACTCTGTGTCTGTGTCTATTTATATGAGAGAGATTAACCTCTTAACCTCTTTATGTTGTAGGTCTGTTAAACTGTTTGTGTGCATGCTAGTCTTGGGAACGAGGGTAAGCAATGGCTGGCAGAGCTTCCGCCACCGTAGGCCTGGCTGATGTTATCAGGGACTGGGAGTGAGTGTGCTCTGGAGCGCCAGGCTGCGCTGGGTGGGAAGAGTGCAGCAGAGATTCCCCCATGGGAGGTCCGAGGTGCATGCATGCCGGGGTCAGGCTCCCGGCTTGGGAAAGGCCTGAGACCGGGAGAGCCAGGCCTATCGAAAGACACAGGATATAATTGGAATGGAAAAATAGCTGAGTACAAAAAAGAAGAGATGCACTCATTCCTCCTTCTCTCTCGCTTTCTTTCTTTCGTTCTCTCTGTCTCTCTCTCTCTTCCGGATGGAGAAGTCAGTTTTCTCACAGGAACTGCACGACTGCACTTGTGGCTCTTACGCACAAGGAAGAGGAGGAGGATGGACAATTTAAGGGGTTCCGAAACCCTCTATTCCTGTTATGGTCTTTTTTAGGGATGTCCCGATCTGATGTGACGGGCATATTTTAATCGGCCTCTGCTATATTAAGCCCAGTCAGATTCTGATCCTTTCCTAAAGCCCTTTTACCCCCTCACACTCTGTTTGTACCATCATCTGCAACACGTGAGGCGCATATTTCCAATTATACTACATATGACTACATACACCGTGGATGGCATTTAACATTGTTCAAAGCAAAAATAGAGAATTGCGTGCAAGAGGAACCATTCAAACCAAAACTTTGATACAGTGTGAACGCCACACATTGTAATTTAGCCATAACTAACTTAGCTCCTATTCTAATTCAGGCTGACATCTGCCTTCATGGATTCATTCATGACACAGTGTGCTGTAATTAAAATTAATGGAATTATCAAGCAAATACATTGTACTCATAGTAACTTTTATTTGTTTACAGCAGAAGCAGCATAAGCAGCATGCTAGCATAATGAGTCCCATATAAATCTACTATTAAATGTAAGTTTATTGATTCTGTTGAACACTTAACTAACTTTAGTGCGCAATTTCTATTTAATTGCTGAATATAAGATATTGAAAATATACATAATGTAGTCTATCTTATTTGTATAGGCCACATTTCATGTTTTATTGTATTTCCAATGTTACATTTAGCAAAAGAACAGTAATTGTGCATTAAAATGTGCAGAAGTGTAAACTCTGTTGAGAATTTGTGCTTATTTTCATGCAAACCAAAAGATGTCATTTGACCAGGGCACCCAAACTTTTGCATGTTACTGTGGCATTTCTAGCCTCAATTGGATTTACTTGAACTTGAATTTACTTGAAATGATGTTCTTGTGGAAATCTGTCTGGCAGTATTATCCACAAAAAGAGAATGATCAAATTAATACTGAGTATTGGCAGATATCCTTATTAATCCATTCATGTGTAATGTTAAATTAGACCAAGGTTTGTGTAATTTAGTGAAAAAAGGCCACACAAGTTGTTGTGTTTAATCTAAAGTGATGAAGTTGTTTAGTTATATCTAGTCAGTGTCTTCCATCAGGCCTTAATTTTCATACATTTATTTACAACCAGTTTCGATCACTTTATTAGAAAACAGTAATGCCTGAATTTAATGAAATGAGAAGAAGAACTCTATAAAAGCAATACTTCCTCTGATTTGTGCTCAAAAACATAAGGACCAAAGCACATAAAATTCAGAAGAACGTTTATTGGATTAAAAGACACGGATCGGCACATCCCTTGTCTTTGCAGTCAGTGAGGCCAAGTTTATTGAGATATAGCCTCTACCCGATTACTGACAGACTTATCAGATAGTGGTTTCTCAGTAGGCCTCAGCTGTGGTCCATTAGCTGGCCTCACTATCCCATTCGAATCACTTTGAAGTTCCATAACAAAGGAGGAGGCACATCTCAGCTCCCTGTCCCAGCAGCCCTGGAGCTTTGTAGGGACTGTAAGGATAATGCAGCAGGTCGGGGAGCTGAAATCAAAACTAGAGCTCTGCTCATCTGAAAGAACAGCCCCACGTCCATCCCTTTTACCCCTTACCCCCTCTACCTGTCCATCTGTGTTCATTGAAACTCACCCCCCACCCCCCAGGAGATATTCCTCTGTCTCCATCTCTGCCTCGCTCGCTGGCTTCTTCTTTTCTTTTCCCCGGTCTATTTTGGTGAGCCGAGCCGGGCCGGCCGGTTCCCACACAGCGGTTCCCATGGTTATCGGCGGAGAGATAGCGTCAGGGATGGTGGGAGGGGTGGAGGGGGACTGTTTGATGGAGAGAGGGAGAGACAGCTCTGTGCTGCGAGATAGCAGTGATGTCGTGGGGGGGCTGGAGGGGTAGGATGAGGCAGGGGGGCAGCTAGGCCAGGTCCGAAATCAGTACGGGAAAGAGGGGGCTTGAGAGAGAGAGAGGGAGGGAAAAATAGAGAGAGCAAGGCAAAAATGGTAAAAGACAGAGAGCAGGTAGAGAAAGAGAAAGTAAGAGAGAGACTGAGTGACAAAGAGAGAGTGGAATTTAGAAAGAGAGAGAACAGAAGAGAGCTAGTTAAGATAAGAGTCCTTTATTTGTCCCGCAATGGGGTAATTCTCAGTGTTACAGCAGCAAAGGGACAGCAATGGAAAAAAAGAGTAGTAACGAGAATTAACAAGCAAGTAATTAACTTTAAGTACTTAACAAGGTTTTTTACAGTTTGTTACTTGTTACTATATAAACAATATATATTAAAACTAAATATAAAATATAAACTCTATCCTTCACAAAGAATAACAAAATAAAGAATTGTAAATAAATAAAAAAGCTCAAATATTCACATGGAGTTGGATAGAGAGAGGTAACAAGGGAGAGAGATAGGGGGAAAGAAAGAGATAACCATGTTAGAGGGTGACAAAATGAAAGGAAGAGAAGGAATGAAAGAGGCAGAATAAGTGAGAAAGGAATGAGAGAATGGGAATGAAGGAATGGATAAGAGATTGATAGAGAGAACGAAAGAGAAGGATGGAAAGGAGGACTGAAAAAGAAAGAATGAATGAGCTGGGTAAGAATGAAAGAGAAAGGGAATGAAGAAATGAGAGAAAAGCAAAGTGAGAGCAAGGGTAGAAGAAATTAGGGAGAAAAGGCAAAGAAGGAATGAGAGAAAAGGGGAAATGAGGGAAACGAGATAGAACAGAGAAAGAAAAGGATGAGAGAAAAATAAATAATGGCAAAGGAAAGGAATAAGGGTGAGAAATAGAAAGAAAGAATAAGAGAGGGGAGACGAATGACGGGGAAAGGAAGGGAGAGAAAGAGGGAAAGCAGGAATGAGAGGAAAAAATGAAAGAGGGGTAAAGAATGGGGGTGAATGAGAGGAAGGGAAAGAAAAGGATGAGAGAAAAATAAATAATGGCAAAGGAAAGGAATAAGGGTGAGAAATAGAAAGAAAGAATAAGAGAGGGGAGACGAATGACGGGGAAAGGAAGGGAGAGAAAGAGGGAAAGCAGGAATGAGAGGAAAAAATGAAAGAGGGGTAAAGAATGGGGGTGAATGAGAGGAAGGGAAAGAAAAGGATGAGAGAAAAATAAATAATGGCAAAGGAAAGGAATAAGGGTGAGAAATAGAAAGAAAGAATAAGAGAGGGGAGACGAATGACGGGGAAAGGAAGGGAGAGAAAGAGGGAAAGCAGGAATGAGAGGAAAAAATGAAAGAGGGGTAAAGAATGGGGGTGAATGAGAGGAAGGGAAAGAAAAGGATGAGAGAAAAATAAATAATGGCAAAGGAAAGGAATAAGGGTGAGAAATAGAAAGAAAGAATAAGAGAGGGGAGACGAATGACGGGGAAAGGAAGGGAGAGAAAGAGGGAAAGCAGGAATGAGAGGAAAAAATGAAAGAGGGGTAAAGAATGGGGGTGAATGAGAGGAAGGGAAAGAAAAGGATGAGAGAAAAATAAATAATGGCAAAGGAAAGGAATAAGGGTGAGAAATAGAAAGAAAGAATAAGAGAGGGGAGACGAATGATGGGGAAAGGAAGGGAGAGAAAGAGGGAAAGCAGGAATGAGAGGAAAAAAATGAAAGAGGGGTAAAGAATGGGGGTGAATGAGAGGAAGGGAAAGAAATAATGAGAGAGAGCGAGAGAGAGAGAGAGAGAGAAGTATGGTGGTCTGGGGGCACTGAGCTAGCGAGTGAGTGAGGGATGTATTCTGTTCCCACACTCATAATGACTGTGTCACAGGAGACTGAAAGGGGACTGCTTGTGGCCCTGGGGAATTCACACTGGGGCCGGCCGGGGAACGAGAGAGAGAGAAGTGGACGGGGGTTAGTGGTGGGGTCTATGACACAGGAACTGTCTAAGGCCATTCTTTAGATTTCACCTCACTGCTTTCACCCCAGAGGTGGAATACCCCCCTCCCACCCCCCACCCAAAACACATACAAGCACACAAGACCCCAGTTTTCTCTTCCTCCAGTTCACTTTTGTTCATCATCTCATGCCGTTTCCTCTGAAAATATTTTTTCATCCTTCTTTCACACTCCTTCCTTTTCTTTTTTTCCTGCACTGTCTCTGCTCTCCTCTTGTTGACACGGACGCTGTGAGAGTGCAGGCTTTGAAGTCCGTGCTTTCCTCTCACATTCATCTCAGCTGCCATCATTAGCACTTAACCCCGCTCCCCTCACCCTTCATTTCCTCTTTATCTCCTCTGCTCTGCCTGCGTGTGTTTCTCCCTGTGCAGATAAACGTTGTTCACACTCATTCACACAGTCTTCTCGGCCTAGAATGAGGCCTTTGACGCTCACTTGATAGCAGGAGCGCCAAACACCCTACCAGCTTACTTTACCTTTCCGCTGACATTCTGTGCTCAGACGACCGCAGAGAAATATATGCTAGACAATAAACCGTAACAGACTTCAAGCAGTGTTGTTAAATCTAAAATAGTAATCATAATTTAATCTTACGTGGACTATGTGGCTTCTGTCATTGCATAACATAAAAGTGGATAGAAGCATGTTGCAACGTCAAGTCTGTGACGATTTAGTCTGGCTTGCAGTTTACGCATGGCTAATCAGTGATAAACTAAGGAAGCAAAATGTCGTGGCTGATGGACTGTATTTGGGGGAAAATTGTTCTTTGCTGAACTATATATAAAATTGTTCAAATGTCCAAAAGTCTGAAGACACTTGTTTTCTTCCACATACAAGGATTTTAAAAGGGAGTTTATCCCCCATTTACAGCATTAACAGCCTGTACACCTCTGGAAAGTCTTTCTGTAGGCGAACTCACACATTTGAACGGCTGTCTGGATACTTTTGTTTGGAATAAAACCTTGCATTTCCAAAATTCTAACTTTATAGGAAAAAAACCTTCTTTACTTTCAATGTAAGTAAATGGAACCAAACTTTTATGCCCCCCCCCCCCCCCCCCCCCCCCCCCAACACATTAATTTTGTGTCACAGTACAGAAGGAAAATATGCTATGATTTCCCATTCGTGCTGACTTTCAAGCCAGCAGTTCTCCACAGTTTAGGAGAGGCAGCAACACGAGGTTCCACCAAACCTGCCCTGGGGACTGAACTCTCCTTTCCAGGTTATTTCTGTGTTTCACCGCACTGGGAGTGAGTCCCATTGGCCCAGAGTGCGGGTGGTGAGGGGGCAGGGTGCGGGTGGTGAGGGGGCAGGGTGCGGGTTAGGCTGGAACAGCCAGTGGTGTTCTCAAGCCTGAACTTGGCCTCCAGGCTGCCTCAGTTAATATTTACAGTTGGGGATGAATCACAGAGCATTCCGACAACATTCCCTGCATGCTTACTGTATGTGTGTCAGTTGAGAAGAGAGAGTGAGAAAAGACAAAGAAAAGACAACATCACTGAGTGTGAAATATGTGGCGGCAGGTTTGCTCAGTGGAATCTGGTAGCGCTCCCATGACAGGGCACTGGGAAACAGGATGGGATGATTGTCACGGTTAATTAGGCGTGGCGGGACGGCTACGCAACGAGACAACCTGCGCTCTCACATGCTCTCTGTCTTTCTTGCATGCTCACGCTCATGCTCGTTCTCTCTCTGTTTTGTGTGCTCTTTCTCACACTTGCCTAACCCGAGTATTATTAATCTTTTATTTATTTATTTTTGTTCAATAATAATAATAACACTGCTTGCATGGAAATATAGTGGAGATTGTCGATTGAATTGCAGACATTTAAAGGTATTTTTGATGCTTATTGAATAAAGTTGTTTTGGGAACAGGATGATCAATGATGAACAATTCTGCAGTTTTCTGTTTACAGTATTTTCCTGTTTTGAGATTTGTTCACCACTTTTCAAATACGAGACATTCTGGATGTAAATTTTATGCCTGAACATTGTTAAAAGAAAAAGTGGTGTCTTGCACTCTTTTGAAGGTGGATAATATGTATTGTAGCTCTTTTTTATCAAAGAAAATGAAGCAATTAGATTAAATCTAATTGATGCATTGATAATGTATATAGTAATTAGTTCTGTAATAATCATAGTTGTCTTTCTATATTTAATCACTGCATGAATAGCTCTTTTAGTTACATGTACTTTTTAATGTTGATGTTTTTTTTTTTAAATAAAGAATTCTGATTTGTAACCAGAAGAACTGGAACTGAATTGTGGTGAGATTTACAATCTCATTGCAAGAATCCTAATCAAATTGAATTGTTGTGAGGTCAGAGGTTTACAGCCCTCATGTATAAACATCCTTCCTCTCCTCTGGGCTGCTCTCTCATGGATGGTGCCACCATTTTCTATCCCTTCCTGACTTTCACCATAACACTGCTGCTTTAGCCACCTATGTGGCTGTTAAGAAAAGCCCCCAGATTCCACTCTGCCATCGCCATGGCAGTTGCAAGTATGTACGAGTCACTGACGGTGACCCCCCCAAGAGCGGGTGAAAAGGAGAGAAAGAAAGCTATGCACTATCATGCCTCTAGGCTGCTGGCAGCCAGGCTATTATCCCTGGCTTTGGGCAGCGCTAAAGAGGTCCACTCTGACACTCTGAGAGGAGGCCAGGCATCAATAGCTCGGGGTGGAAAGGCTAGCAGCTCCGGGCCCAGAGTGCCACACAAAGCCTCCGCTGGCCCCGGGGCCTTGGAGCCCAGAGCCCACACAAAGAGCCTCCTCGCTGGCCATTGTGTCCCTGGTCCCCCTGCTCCTGCATGGGGTTCCTTCGTACACCACATCCCCCTCAGGCAAAGCTGCCAACACACTCTAGCCTTCAGCCCACTGCAACGGTCCAAAGCTAATACACAGCGTTTTCTGTGCAGCTGCGATGTTTCTTAGAAGTGTTTTTTTTAAAGAAAGATGGTAAAATGTTAAAGTTGCTGGAGGACAACTTTTTTTTTTTTTTAAAGTTTTGAAAAAGTGCAAATGGTCAGTTTGGGAACAGGCAGAGATGTACTACTATTGTTATTTTATATGTATTTATTTATTTTAGAAACAGAAAAATGTTGAAAGACGTGTATGGATTTGTACAATTTGTAACCAGCTGACTTTACTTTTTAAAATTAATATTTTGTTGTATGTAAACAGAAATTAATATATTTTTGCATGTGAACTTTTCCCAAATTATATATATGATCAGCCAGCTATGTACTGCTATCTGTTTGCCTGTTTGTCAGGCAATTTATTTACTGTTTTTTCTAATTTTGGGATATCTGCTATTTATTTATTTACCTTTGATTTTTGCAAGTAGTGGACAGTTTAAAACCAGATGATTATTCAAACATTCTACTGTCCCAAAAAGCATGAGGAATCGAGTCTCCGTCTCTCTCTCTCTCTCGCACACACACGCGCACACACGCGCACACACACACACACACACACACACACACACACACACAAAACCACAGGCTATTAGCTCTGACAGGCCCACTAATGAAAAACACCTTAAGGCAGTATGGAAGAGAAAAGGTGGGGGGGTCAACTTTGGGCAGTTCACTAAAAGTCAATGAGCACTCTTGGGTCTAATTTACGGACTGGAGTAAAACTTTCTGTTTTATATTAAGAATTTGTGTGTGTGTGCACGTGTAGTTCTGTTAATTGTTTACTTTTTGTCATTATTGTGGTGAAATGGCTCTTTTGGTGCTCAGTTTATACCTGAAAGAATATTATGTAAAGGTAATATTCATACAGTTAATATACAGATCTGTACATCTCTGTGGAATTGTGGCATTGCGGACGATGGGGGGTGACTTTGTCACTGATTGTCCAACATTGTTCTGAACGTTGTAAAGTCTTGCAGTGTGAGAAAAGACCCCCCCTCCTTTATTCCCACACTGGCAGCAAACTACCTGCTTGTGCCTCCGTTTGAATCAAAGCGCTCTCACGCCATTGGCTGGCTGCCTGTTCATGTGACCCAGCAGTCCTGCCTCCTGTGTGCAGTCCAGGATTTTCCCATGGGAGCGGCAGAGAGAGAGAGAGAGAGAGGTACGTCTGTGTGAATCAGAAAGACTGTTTCCCCTCCACAACCCTTCCCCCACCCCAGCCAGTCTGCGGTCACTCTATCACACTCTCCCTCTCTTGCAATCTTATTCAGAAAAGTTGCTGTTGATTGAACCCTTATGTGGGCCCAGTGTTGTGATAATGTCTGGAAAACACTAAGGCAGGGTCTGAGCGCATAAATATATATTTCAAATAAAGAAAAATACAAATTCCAAGTAAATTCATTACAACCAAAATCTGATCAGAACAATCGACTGTCCATCAAGTCCAGACTTCAACATCTCTGAAAGTGTGAAAGACGAATGCTGGGCACAATAAATTCAGAAAATATATCTAAATATGCTTTTTTTCCTCAAGGTTGAAAAATAAATGTATGCACTATGACTGGAAATGAAATACAGATATGGTGGTAATTCATGTATTTGCTTTTTCAGTAGTTTGTGATGCTTTTCAGAGACCTATACACTTGGCTCCTACATGTGCTTTTAACATGTTTGCCAGAGGCTTCCTTCTAGTCACGACTGAATTTCTGTCGTGTGTGTGTGTGTGTGTGTGTGTGTGTGTGTGCGGGTGCATGTGTGAGGGAGTGCTAGCTTGCGTGCATGGTTCTCAAAGTGAGCACACAGAGGGTGGAAAGTAGGGCTGTACTGGGATAAGCTCAGAGTGTTGCCCAAGCAGGTTTTGACTTGCTCTGGCATGGGAAACTCAGGAGTTGGGTAAATAGTTGCCAGTATTTTCACCGTGCTGCCACCGCAGTGTGTGTGTGTGGGAAGAAATCATCGAAGGTGGAATTGGGAGAGCGTGAGAGTGAGCAACAAGGGGTTGTGAAGGGCACCTGTGTCGGTCACATACTCATATGCCTAGATCATTTCATGTCACCTCAAAGACAAGCTTAATAAATGTGCCACACTAAACAGTACATCTGTTCAGTGCCCTCTGGAACACTCAGACAGTTTACTGATGTAAACAAAATCTAAAATATACCAACTGCCTACCTTAAAACCCCTTTCATTCAAATTAACGTAATACTTTGGCCAATCATGCTAATGAGGCAGTGACTGGAAGGAAGTAGCCTCCAATTTGTATTCTTCTATTTGCATAACGCAAGTTGGTGCTGGTTCACTTTCAATTGTATGATAGCAAGAATTAATACACTGCACTATATCAACATTAGCTCTTTATACTACATTACAGTAAAATCTGTTTTAATATTGATTTTTTTATACATTCTCCATAATTATTATAACCTTTTTTTTTTTTAGCAGAATTTGAAAATGGCAGCCAATGTTTACAACTTAGTAGATGACGAATGGAATTACAATTTATTGCCCCTCTCTCTCTCTCTCTCTCTCTATATATATATATATATATATATATATATATATATATATAGATAGATAGATAGATAGATAGCATTTTTATATGAGGCATTTTCTTCATTTTAGTGCATAATTTCTATTTATTTGCTGAGTTTAACATCAGAAAGAATAAAATATGTAGTCTGTGTGTGTATGTGTGTATATATATATATATATATATATATATATATATATATATATAAATATAAATATACACACTGTTACTTTACATTTTTTTGACATAACCTATTTATGTCCAACAATTGCTGCCTATAGGTCTGAATAGATTTAACATCGATTGAATGTCTGAAATGATGGTCTGAAATGATGACCGTTTGTAGTTGGTTGAACATCTAGCAATACCTATTTGTGTTTTTTTTAAGGTGTTTTTTTTTGTTTTGATTGAATTAATTTTCATATTTTCATGTACAATGGATTTTTTTTGCTGTTTTGTTTTTTTTTTTTTAAAAGTCGCATTTGACCAAAATGATATATTTTTAAAGTCACTCTTCTGCACATTTTAATGTACAGTTACTGTTTGTCTGTGCAAAATCATACATTATATATTTAAGTTTTTACAACATATTACATTTACAATATATTAAACTCAGCAAATAAATAGAAATTATGCACCAAAATGAACTAAAAAGAGAAAATGCCTTATTTAAGCTTGTTCTATGTAGAGGATGTGTTCTTATTTTCAAGAAACCGTGTAATTTGACTAAGTCTTGAAACTTTGCATATGACTATATGTAAATTATGCAGTTATGACAGTTGAGTATTGAAGTGTGGATTCACATATAGGCTCCTGGGTTTGACATAGACTGCAGTATATAATTACCATCTTTTAATTCAGAAGTGTGATGAGTGAGCAGCATGTTCTGAGTGACAGGCTGTGGCAGTATGTGTGTTTGGGGTGGGGATCAGACGTGGCGACAGGGCTTTTAGCGGTGGGATGTTGTTTGAAGGGACGGGGCTCACTGTCACACTGGAGACTGTTGTCGCGAAGAAGACTCTGCAGACCAGACAAAAGCCACACTGGGGTGTGAACTCACAGAGGCTAGACGTATTCCTGCCCTCACACCTACCAGTGTGTGTGTGTGTGTGCTTGTGTGAGATTTACCACGCTGTGAGAAATGTGTGATCTGACTTCTTGCCTCCCAAGTCATCTGTCTCATCACGCTCTCCCCAGAAATGTCTCTGTTAGCATGTAAAATTATAACTCCAAAACTAGTACAAAGTTAGTCATTACATGTCTTTTTTTCATGGTCCTTGAATAATGCTCCCCTTCAAAGTATGTGAATTCTGTGAACTTTGTGCTGCATGTTTGATTTGGATGCTTTCTTGTTATTAATATAATGGGTTGTTCATCTTGTCCTAGAAGAAATCAATTCATTTACACAAAAGCACAAATTCATTAAATGTAAAAAAAAATAACTATGCTTGTTCCTTCAGGCATGCAATAATAATGAATACTTGAAGGTGTCCAGAGAAGACATGACAGAGATGTTGAACAAACGAGGTCAGTTGTGACGGTTGTGTGTTAATGACTGAATTACTTCTATTAACAGGTTACTGTTAATTTAGTAAACAAACATTTTTGCGGGAATCATTTTTCGGTGGTGCAAAATGCAGAACCTAAATCCTCCAAATTGCTGTTGGATGGATAAATGTATAAATATTAATTATTTATCTGTTAATATAGACAATATTTAAGCTTCTAGAGAGCTATTTGACAGTTGACCACATTTATAGATAACTGTCATTCACTGTCAGAAACCACATATGGTTATTTAAGATAAATACTTAATTACGCAGTGTTAAAAAAAAGTTAAGATGTAAACAAAGTCATTCAGAATGGGTTGATTGAATTGTTCTAGAGAAACCTGCCATTTCAGAATTGTTCACAGTGGTGGTGATAGGAACCAGATGTCTAGGAACTACTGCACAAAGTTTCACGATAGATTTTAATTAATATTTTGTCCTGAAACTGTCAACTCATGTTGGAGAAGTTTGTGCAGGGAATTTTAAGGCAAAATAACCAAATAAAATTTTACATTTACAACTGTTTTACCATTATTAACTAGGGTTGGGCAGATAGACGATGCAGTCATCCGTCATCAATGGCTGACCGACATCACGATGTTGAGCCAACTTTACTGAAATGATCTAGAAAGCTACTTAGTTCATTCTGAAATGTATCAGTCGGTCTTCACCATAGTTTATTACAGTACAACAGTTACCATGGTCAAAGTACATGGAACTGGAACTGTCCCGCCTGTTTATTTCAAATAAACTGAAAATGGCCCTGGTTTTCATTTCAGAAATCTGTTCTCTTTACTGTAGCAGGGCACAGAAGCTCTTACAACAAGCAAGCAGTGACTAAAAATGTGTAGCTTAAAAAAATATGTAGAGGATCACAGCTGAAAGGCTGGGAATGACTGAGTATGTTACAGTAACTGTACATAGCAATAGTTCATTTGCTTCTTTTTAATGGCCAACAAGCAGAAGCAGATCCTCGAATTCCCACCATTGACAGATGGAAATACCTGCTGAATTGCTTGTTATGCAGCTTAAGCTAGTTCTTGTAATAGGTGGTGGAACTCCTTATGTGGTTGTCTTTTTTCGGTGCATTACTTAATTACAGTCCTTTAAAAGAAAAAAAATCCATGTATTTAGACAGAATGAGACTTTGGATTTGGTGTGAAGCTCCCACAACATTAAAAATCGTTGGTACGTTTTTCAGCAGTTAACTTTAAAACCATTTCGCATCAAACCACCATGACTTTATATCTCTAAGATTAAATAACGCAAAGGTTTTGAAAAACTTGGTGGAATTGCTGGGAACGTGACTAACTTTAGGGTAAAGCTGTGGTTATACCAAATGCAAGTAACAATTGCCTGGCAAAAAAGCCATTTTACTTGAACGGTAAAGGACACTGGAAGGCAATGGAGGAATTTGCTTTCGGTAGCGCTGGTTTATCTAGGTGAACTTTAATCCAATGAATTTATGAACTTTGGAAGCCAGTATGGAACAAGAATGTGATTTGTGGTCACTTCTTTCTGGGGGGAACATACAAAATTGAGGAGCTGCTCTTAAGGCATAGTAGACATGACTTTGCATGTCACTTAGTTACGAAAAAAAAAAAAAAACAATTCAACCAGCTAAGGTCATCTGGTCACCAAACTGTAAATTGCCTCAGAAACCACATGAAATTAGGAAATGCTCATACTCTCCTATTTTTATTTTCTTTGCTCCACCCTGGTAAACATAATAATGAGTCAACAGTCCAGTTTGACTGTGGCTTAAGGGGAAACTGTGTAACTTAGATTTTTCATCAAATTGTTCTTTTAACTAATTCACTTACATCACTCTCTTTCCTTCCTATAACAGGCCTACTTCAGGATAACTCAGATCTGCATAACACTCAGGTGCCAGAAGGCTGGAGGTCGCCAGATGCCCAAACGTTTAACCCTCACTGCCGCTGGGCCTCTCGTTCAGTCCTAGACCCTGAGACCTTCAGGTTTCGTGGAGGCGCTGAGATCCAGCTAGAGACTGTTCCTCCAGGTTTGCTCCCGCGGATCCCAGAGTACTTTATATGTACGGGCTGCGGGAAAGTGTTCTGGGAAGGCACCCACTATGATCGGGTGCTGTCTCAGTTTCAGGAAGTGCTGCATTTATCGGATGGGGAAGTGTCCAGTCAACCATGAGCTGAACCTGAAAAGACTGCCGTTACAACGATAATTCAGTAGACCAATTAGAATAGTGCAAACTGCATGTCTAAAATATCTCACATTTGCTTTGAAGTTTGAAATAACCTGAAAATTACTTGCTTATGTAGTTTGACTACATATTGTTATCTATAAAAATGGACATAGCATAGTTGTTGGTAGCAATAGCAGCCTGTATTTTTCTTCTCTTTTTTGGCAAAATGGTAATTGGTGGGCTATAAGCTGGTATTATTTGTTAGCTACATTAATCTCAAAGTGCTGGTACAAAACAGAAGAAGCAAACTTCAGGCACCAGTCTTGGCTGAGCAACTACATTTTCATAATTATGTGCTTTTTTTTTTCTTTCTGAATTATCAATGTAAGATCTATCCTGCAGGACTGACTGCTGAGCTTCTAATCCGGAAACGGCTAAAACGGTGTGTCTTGATCTGGATCTAGCTAAAAGTGTACACTCAGACAGTTTAAGCCCATTTGGCTGCTCGCTGTCTCCCAGACTCTGAACTAAGGCCAAGTGCTCAAAGAACTAAGAGACCGTTCTCTTCTCTGCTGTCTTGTTCATATCTGTTCATAAAGGACTGCAGCATAGCAGGGATGACAGGTTCACTCTTGTCATCTTTTCCCATAAACACTGTCAGTACACTGATTCTGGTTAAAGTTGCATCATTTGGTAAACTGTTTTACGTTTTGTTTTTATATGAGCTCAGTTTTGTTTTTAGAGGTTTACAACCACACCAGTACATTTGTAATGGTTTCTGGGTGTGGTGTTTTCTCTGTGCTTGTGTAATTAACACCTCATTGTTATTTTTTTTTAAGATAATTTCATGTATTATATTTTGTTTCATACTAATACTCCATACCTGTTTAAAAAATTGAAGGGAACCAACAAAAACAGATTAAAATACTTTGTCATTAGGTGCCCTGGTTCAGTATGGGATATCCAATTTATGTCCAACTGACAGTAGACACCTGCTCATCCAACATTTCTTCTAGAATCAGGGGTATTAGTAGGCTCCTTGTCCCCCTTTTCTGCTGTAAAATCATCTACTCTTTCACTGTGTTGGAACATTGTGAAGATTTGATCACATTCAGTCACACTGGTACTGATCATTAGGTACTGATTAGCATTAGGTAGTGATATTGGATGATTAGTCCTAACACTACTTCAGTTATTTCCAGCAGTATTGGATGGGATTCCATCATTCCAGAGAACACTATTTTGTTGGGAATTCTGAGAAGATTTTTCCCCTATTTGATCGAGAAATTTTAGGAAACTGAACTTGCTGCACTGGCTAGTTTTAAGCGTAGATGCTAAGAAATCTGATCTGGTAGTCTTACAGGTCCTTTACTTCACAACTTACACTAAAATAGAAGTAACACTAATCGAATGCTATCTACCTAAGGACTTCATAACACATGAATAAGCACTGAATAGTGTATTTGTGAAGCATTGAACATGTTTAATGAAATGTAACAATACTAGCATTTGAAGGAGTTGAATACAGTTACTTTTGTACCTAAACTTAAACTAAAAATATTTTGTTTGTGTTTGTGTGTGTGTTAATGGGGGAATCGCAAGTGGAAGGAAAAGCCAATCTCTTGGGGTTAGTTGTTGGCCTTTAGCATATCATGGAGACCTGCCAGCTTCCCATGTGCACTGTCTATACTGCCCTCGCTCAGCCAGCTGCTTCAGGCAACACCACGTTGTTTGCCTAGAAGCTGAGAGGCTCCGCTGCTACTCGGCTAACACTGATAGTGTGAACAGCTTGTAACATTTACTAAATTCTAGCATCTGATGCTCATACATTAAAGCTTAAGTGTAAGAAACGCACATAAGACAAATGACTATCATACATAAAACAACGCTCAGCACTGTTTTTTACTTAATAAAAGGCCTTATGTCATCTTGCGATTATTGACACAAGCAGTTCATAAATACTTAAATATTGCTTTATACATGTTATACAGTGTTTGTGTTATGCAAGTAGCATTTAAATAACAACCAAAGATGTTATGTGGTAACCAGTTTGTTAAAGTATTAATTTATCAGAGTATTTATTTATGTATTTGATTTATCCCCACAGACACACAGGGTGTTGAACATAATCTGCTTCACATATAGACTCATCAACGGTCTGGAACATCTTATCAACAAATCACATTTCCTTCGGGATCAATGAAGTATCTATCTATCTGTCTATGTATCTATCTATCCATCTGTCATAATGTTTACTTAAAATGTAAAATTAAATTTGAATCATAAATACAAACCTAACCTTTCAAAAGGGCAATATCAGTTTGTAATTTGTTTATACAGAGCTGTTGTGGAAGTCCAAAAGCAGTCCAGCTGAACTGAAGCCAAAAAAGCATTTGGCTCCCCAGTCTTGCCAGGGTGTTTTGCATGCATCAAAACAGGATGGGCTGCATAGATTCTTTGACACTATGTGTGAGAGTCTCAACAGTCTCAACGGAGCAGCCTACGTACGCATCTTCTGAATATAAATATCAAAAGTATTTACTGTAACTGTATCTCGGGGACCGTGTTTGCGTTCGCTGGAAATAATCTCGTGTTCGTGCCCTTGTCGGTTTTTTTCTCCTGAGCTACCTCCACACTCACTCTGGCTTTTCTGCAGCGCTGTTATTCGATCCTCGGTCTTTCTTCGCTGGGAAGAAAAGCTCTCCTCTTTCCCACGCTCCTGCAACACGTGGTACTGGGGCTCAATAGGGCTCCGCAGCCCCGCCCACCCTGCTGAGACGTCACACCGGTTTCGCCATGCGGGTTATCTTTTTTTTCCCCGCCTGTATTCCGCTCTCCCGCGCTTTGATTGGCTTAGAAGTTGATACTCGCGCGAGCCTGCATTCTAGAACGTGCGGGGATTGGCTAGTTGTTTATACTCAAAAGCAGCCCCCCTAACTATAAGCGCACTTGGCGGAATACGGGCGGAAAAAGCAAAGTCTCGTCTTGTAAAATGTGGCCTTAGCCGACGCGCTAAAACCACAAATGCCTGCACACCAGCGATGGGCGACGTAATGAACTTTTGTACATCTTGTGTACATAAAAATGTGGAATCTGTGTGTTTTCTGTGACAACCCATAAATGTGGACAGGTGTATTGGTATAAGCTGAGCCCACATGGTCTAATATTAGTCACAGGCGGAAGGAAAAGTAGTCCCCATTCTACACATTTGTTTTTTCAGTATCAAAGATTGAGTAGCATAAAGTGACTGACATTCAGTTTACTGCTTAAACAAAACAACTCATACTGGTATTTTCATGTGAGGATCAATTCTCAAAAAGATCTATCACAATTGCTAAGTATCAATATATTAGTACTGATCCACCTGCCCATGGCCTACTCCACAAAGGAAAAACAACAAGCAAAATATACGTCCTTTCAACAGTGTTTTAACAGCTACTCTTTGAGAACTGTGTATATTTTTTCAAGGTTTCAGACAGACCAAGTTGAGCACCAGTCTTTTTGTGATGTATATATTTTTAATGAAGCATGGCTTCCAGTACAAATAGCAAAGGGCTGCAACAGCTGTACGATGAAGTTGAGCTGCCTGCTGCGCTTATGAATTTTTAATAGCACAACTTTTGCCCTCGTTGACGCTGGGAGGGGTCTGCTGGCCTGCTAATGTGGCGAGACACCAAAGTGATACACTCATATGTGGAGTACAGTACATCTGACACTGAGGAAGGTATGCAATTCACAGCAGTCCAACTCCCACAGCGAGGCTATAACTCACAGGGCTGATGCACACTTGGCCCACTCAAAACTAGGGTGTAGGAGATTACTCTGTGTGTACTAATCTTTGCTGGCCATGTTCATGTTCATCACTCTTAGGGTTGTGTCTGTCTTTTCTAGGGCATTAACCTTACTACAATACAATTTGGAATGATTTGTTGAGTTTTTTAGCTTTGTTATGATTGCACATGATGCAGTTGCTCTCTGTAATTGTCTGCTATTAATGTTATCGGTACATGCAGCAAACAAGTTTTCTTTCTATTTTTTAATTGCCAAGAATTTCAGGTTGATAAACATTAATCAGATAAGCTCTGCTTTTTTGGACACAAAGCTAGGGGTGAAAAATAAAAGATGGATCCTTTGCTTTGAAAACGAATCATTTTTATTTCAGGATATGATCTTACAGTCTGTAGACACCTGTTTATCCCAGCATTGCTGCAGTAACACCCTCTATTATCTTTTATCCACAAGAGCATTAGTGAGGTCAAGAACTTATACGGAATGATTACTCATTCAATTGTAATGTAGGAGCTCCATCACTCCAGAGACTTTGGCACTGGGCATGGTAAAAAGTAGCTGAATTATTTCTGGATACTTTTGGACACGTTGTGTACAGCAGAATCACACTGTGTAAATGAAGCAGGGTGGACATGTTGTTGTCCGGCGCTGCGTGTTTGTTCTGTATTGACATGCTTTCTGTTATTTGTTTTTTTTTTTTTGCAGGTTTGTGCAAGATACATTTCTGTGAAAGAGGGCACTAAAGTTTTATCATATGTGTTGTTAGGCCTCTTGTCTGTTCCACAGAAATAAGGCAAAGCAGAAGTGTAGCAGGTCCTAAAAGGTGAAGAAGCATAAGTGGTGCAAATGCCTCTGGACTGGAGATAGCTGTCCAGCGGAAGATCTCTCTGCTTTCCTCCGCAAATATTTTCCAGCATGCCATCACAGAGACACGTCTATCTGATTAGCAGACAGATGTTTCAGCTCTACCCTGGCAGGGTTAGAGAGCGCTTCTGTTTGCCACATGCTACGGTTCTCGCCAAAGCACAGTTTTTGTCTCACTGATCGGAATGCTGGGAAAAAGCTGTGCTTTCTGAGAGCACATATGTGTGCAAGCAAGTGTTTAACACTGCTGCCATTTCCAGATCTTATTTTCCGGTCAGGTATTGTGATAATGTGATGCCGTGCACAAAAGGAAGGTTTTATGTGACCCAACAAGATGCTTACAGATTGCAACTGCATAACTACTGCATACTGTTGCTGTCTGAACTAAATGTTGTAGCTACTTTTTTTTTTTAAACATTATTTTCAAATGACATCTGTCCTTTACATTGTGTGGACATTTCATAATGAATGGGCCAATTATGCAGTAATTTACATTAAAAGTAAGAGTATTTGTTCCTTTTCCTGTAAAGGTTCAAGCATCATGTGTTTTAACATTTTATATATAAAGGCAGTGAAAATCCTAATTTTTGTGTGAATAACTGAGTTACTACTAGTTATTTGTTGAAAGTACGGGTCTCTCAGCTAGAACCTGTTCTGTAGCTAACATTTATACTTTATTAAACGTAGCTGCTGGACACTAACAGGCTCACGAACCTTTCTGAGTATCCAGTTTTGCTTGTCCAGGTTTTGCTGAATGCACGGGGTGTTTCACTCGTGCGGTTTACATTTTAAGCGAGGCTGGATCTTTTTCCTTCTTTTGGTTAATAGTTGAAGAAGCCGTGGACCAAACGGAAAGCAATGCAGAGTTTCTGCTCTTTGAGGTTTTACAGCTCGAACAGTCTAATGAGGCAGGAAGCCTGATTTTACTGTGGGAAAATAAAACTATCAGCGCGAAAGAGGCCGAGGCGGTTTGCAAGAGTGTGATATCGGTGCGGTTTGGTTTTGCTGTTGTTGTTGTTGTTTTTTTTTAAACGTTTGAAGGCCCACGTAGCCCGTACAAACGGAGAGCAAACGGCGTGTGTGGCTTTCCACACCAAACTGCGGCAGTGTGAGGAGCAAAGGCGACGCAGAGAGAAACACTGAAGCGCAGAGAGTCGCGGCCGTCCGGTTCCCACGCTATAGCTGCCATGCGTCAGAGCGAGCGCGTGGCGTGCTTTTCCGCCTGTTTTCCGACAAAACACCACCCGATTTGCGCTACGGTGCGCCCTGAGCCAGTACTGCCTACAGGCTCATAGTCACAGAACCTAGTCCTAGTTTTCTAGAGGGTTGTTATGAACTACTTATGAGGATAGATAGATAGATAGATAGATAGACAGATAGGCGGACAGATAGGCGGATAGGCAGACAGATAGACAGATAGATCGACAGACAGACACATAGATAGACAGACAGACAGACTCAGCATCACTATTATTGTCAAGTACGAGGCAATGAGATGCAGTTAGCATCTACCAGATTGCAATTAGTAGAACTGTGCGAAAATGACAAACAGTGTAACAGAAAAATGTACAATAAATATGACCAGAATGTGAATAGAAGAGCTGCTAGCCAGCCCTGGTTACTGGTGTGAAATACCAGTCCTAACCTCCCTGCTGAAAAGGGACCACTAGGAGTTATTATTAAACCCTATGGTTTTGATTTCGAATGCGAATTGGCCTAATGATTTCCAATTTAAACTACCAGTTTCACGTAGAACACCTTTAGATCCCATAGGAAACCATCAAATGCATTTAGAATCCTTGCTCAAATGGTTTCTATGGGTTTTACTCAGCAGAGCTAGAATGCTGATCTGATTGTTAGCATGAGTTACTAGCCTATCCTAGCACTTTCTACGAGAGTTCTGAAACAGCAGACTGCTTGTGAGCATGAACTACCAGCCAGCCCTAGGACATTCTAGAACAGTTCTAGAACAGCACATTACTTATGGGTATGAACTACTAGGCACTCTAAATGTGTTCTAAGACAGTGGGCTACTGGTATGAATGACTAATCCTAGCGTGTTCTAGATCCAGAGTCATTCCTGTACAAACTAAGCCATATAGTGCATTCTATAATCAACACACTACTTGTATTACTTACAAGCCAATTCAATAACAAGTGTGTTCTATAATGGGAGACTACTAGTATTAGTCACTAGTCCTAGCATGTTGTAGAGTCGTTCTAGAATGGTAAATTGCTTGTGAGTACAATGTACTAGCCAATCCTGCTCATTCTGAAAGAATACTAGAACAGCAGGCTTGTGAGTATGAACCATTGACTGTATGGAATAAACCATTAGTCCTTGTGAGGTCTATAATGGCAAAATACTAGAAGGAATGACTAGTTGTAGCATGTTCTAAAGTTGTTCTCCTAGCAAATCATGGAAGTGTTCTACAATGGTGGACTGCTTCTGTGTATAAACCAAATCCTAACGCGTTCACGGCAAGCATTCTAGAACGACAGACTACTTGCAAGTAGTTCTAGTGTTCTAAAGAGACGAGCAGGCTTGCGTTCTAGAACGGTTCAGGCTTGTGAGTTTGAGCTACTAGCCAATCCCAGAACAGAGGACGGGACTTGCCGGAATACGGGTGGGGGAAATAGTGACGCCTTGCACACGTCTTCCCACTTGCAGAGGAAGTCGTGCAAGCTTTTGTTGTTCAAGTCTTATTGCCTGTGACTATATGACAGCTGGGATTACTGCAGTTCTAACGCCTGAAGTTGTAGACAGCCAGAGAAACTTCTGTTTTTGAATGGCCATGAAGAGCCTTTAGGTTTGGGGGAGAAGGGACGGTTAGAATTACTGAATTAACATCTACAGATTTACAGCCTGTGTGTTCATTAACTGCAACTGTTTTGTGACGTATATGATTATAAGGGCAGACCAAAGTTGCAATTGGAAGATGTTTAACAAATTCACAACGAGCAAATCCAATAAGTGATTGAACACATTTCAACAAGCATCTTACTCAAATAATCAAAATATTATGATTAATGTCCTGTGAACCCAGCTCTTGGTTAGATATATAATCCCTAATACCCTTTATTACGCACTAATACTTATTTATAACATATTTCACTATTTCCGTGACTGTTAATACTTTTTTCTTGGACGCCTAATGTGTCCTTTGGTGGCTGCGAAGCCCATTAACACATTAGACCCAACTCATTTTTCCGTGGGAAATTCTGGCCGGACTTTTTTGTGTGCTCGACTGGCCACGCCACCCGTATCTTCAGTTTCAAGCGTCAGGCCACGCCCCGGGTTCCTCCGCAGCCAATCAACTTCGCCGTAGCCCCGCCTCACCCATTGAAGAGCGTATTAGACGCTCATTGTTATGCAAAACAGCTGGTGTAAAATAATAGCGGTGGCGGGAGCTCCGGCCACAGAGCCACTGCAGGGAGACTCCAACCACGGGGCACAGAGAGGGACACTCAGTTTTCTCGAGTCGCCACGACCCGTCCAGAACCTTACAGGCAAGTATCGTTACTCCTGAGTGAATACAACTGTATTTTTATTTGCCTCTTTTCAGAGTAATTACCATTTCTCTCTTTGCTCTTTTCAGTCATCCTTGCTGTGTGTAAACGTTTAAGTGGCTCTAAGCGTTTCTGGGAAAGAAGGAGGTTAAACCGACTGCAAACACGAGGGATTCTGCATGTCGCGGAGATGTCTGCTGCTTTGAAATAACTTTACCTCCTCGGTCGATAAATCGTTTTATTATTATTGTTATTATTATTATTATAATACTATATTTTTTCTGCCATAACCCCGGTGCTGCTATTGACAAGGCGAAACGGGAGATAAGCCTACATCGTTTTTGTGTGGTCTGGATCAAACACGGTTCTGTTAGTTTTTTTGGATTTAGCCATTTCATTCCATTTGCACACCGAGTGTGTCGTTTGCTTTCTGTCCTTTTTGGGATGTACAATCGTCGTTGGTTGTTTTAAACTTAGTTCTCCCTCCACTGTGCTCCCCAAGTGCCTGTAACTGGGTTTCTGATTCTAAACCTCCAGTAGTGTGAGGGCTAACTGAAGGCAAACCTGCCAGCGTACGGCGGAGCAGCTCGGAGCCACAGACACGCACTCGTGCACCATGAGCCAGGCGGATATATCCACTTGCTCCGCGCCTCAGAGGGTCTTCCAGGAGGCTGTGAAGAAGGGCAACACGAAGGAGCTTCACTCGCTGCTGCAGAACATGACCAGCTGCGAGTTCAACGTGAACTCCTTCGGGCCAGAGGGGCAAACAGCGCTGCACCAGTCCGTCATCGACGGCAACCTGGAGCTGGTCAAGCTGCTGGTGAAGTTCGGGGCAGATATCCGACTGGCTAACAGGGAAGGGTGGAGTGCTTTGCACATCGCCGCTTTCGGAGGACACCAGGACATCGTTTTATACCTCATCACCAAGGCGAAGTACTCCTCCGGCGCCAGGTAAACCACGGCAAACAAATAAGCAACAGCAAAAGAGACAAGTTCCTGTTTAAACCCGTATCTTTCCTTGCTCTGCCAAATTGAGAGACTGTGGCAAAACCAAATGGAGGGGGAGGGCTGGGGTAAATGGGCCTTTAACTAACTACATGGTCACATCTGACAATATACAGACAGCATGGAAGAAATGAACATGCATATATTTTTGTGCGTTGGTACTAAAGCTTTTCGTGTGTGTGCGTGAATGTGTAAAACATCAGAATGGGACTCCGAACTGAACTCTAGGGGGCAGATGCTTATTGCGAGCCGTGCTGTATCTGAAACGCGTTGATATTTTGCTTTCCCCACCCGTATTCCGACAAGCCCCGCCCATTATGCGCTGGGATTGGCCAGTAAGGCCTTGCGTCCTGCGCTGTACTCAAAAGAAGCCCGCTGTTCTAGAACGCTTCTACTAGCCAATCGTCGCACAGCGGGGCGGAGCCTGTCGCAATACTGCGGGAAAAAAAATAACGCCTCTGAAACGGCTTGGAGGCGTTTACCTGTTGCTCAGCTGTTTCACTAGTATGACCATTACTGAAATATTTAGAGGAACAATATTTAAAAAGATGGCACTTGAGGCTGTATGCTGGAATATTTGAAATTTTGAAAGGGAAGAGGTAATGTCTAGAATGAAGGCCATCCTTTATTTGGCTAAACACTGTTTTTAAAAAGCGTTTTAAAGCCTTTTCCATCAATCAGAACATATTTTGGCAATTTGTTTCAAAAAGGCATTATTATATCCAATGCTTTTTAAAAGTTTGTAATCTTGATAACAGCAAGTGACTTAATGATGTTAAGTACTGTACACAATAGCTTTACTGTGTTTTCATTGTAAGAGTAGTCCAATGCGCCCTGCAGCTTTCAGGCTAATGTGTTACTAAAAAAACAGCTGCTTTTGCTTTGTATCAGGAAAAGTCACATTTGGAATACACTTTATAATCTTCTCTCAGTATTTTTTTTATTATTAACACCCTGGTCATCACTGTGAATACAGGCTGGGTTTTGTTCTATTTATGAAGGTACATTGAGATAATACATTTAAATTATGTTGTGGTTGTTATTTTATTTTTTTTTTTTATGAAATAAGATCTCTTAGCCTAAGGAAACGCGGTTAGGGTGAACTAAGCTGCTCTGGATTCATAGTGGCCTAAAGTCCCGTGGTGGAGATTCAGCCTCACATAATAGCTGCCTGTTTCTCATTCTCAGTCCTCTTTTTTTCTCCCCACTGTATGTCTGGATCTCTATATCAGCTACCTCGACTTTAAAGTGTTCATCCAGTTTTTTAAGCCTACTGATTCTTCTAGGACCTTCTGTAGGGCCTGACCTCTTCTCCCTTTCCCACTCTGGAGCCTCTCAGAAGCACAGACCCTAAAAAGTCAAACCTTTAGGTGGGCATAGCATAGTGTGATGATTTATTTTGCTGTCCTCCCCCAACACTGCCATCTCCTTTTCTCTCAATCTTCACTCGGGACATTTTCCAGCAACCAAAATTAGGCTTAGATCTACTGGTTCATCAAAATATGGTTATAGTGTCATTTTAAGTGTCATTTTATTTTCCATTTTCAAAAGCATGGTGGACATGTCATAAATGTCTGTCTCTGCCGGATGCTTACCTGTGCGTTTCTTTTTCTTAAATGGAGTTACAAAAAAGGACTGTTAATCGCATGAATATTAATGCAGGGAGTTTTGTTGCACAAAATGTGGAGCCTTTTACGCCCCCTAGTGCCTGGTCGGGTAACTGCAGGAGCTGAGGCTTAAGAAGAGTTACTACTGAGCAGGACTATTAACCTAAAGTTTTATTGAGAAGACTGTTCTGTTGCATGACTGCTGCAGGGGAAAAACATCTTCAGATTAATTGAGAAAAGAGACCTACCTGCCTTTAAGAGTCATAGCACCCTGATGTTTATTTCAATGCTGCTTTTATGTAAGTTGAATTTTTGTTTTGTTTTTTCTTTTAAACAATAGCCAACAGTGAGTGAAAGAGGACAAATATCAGTTAGATTCATTTGAATCGAAAGTCTCCTGAATGCAGTGTGTGTATGTGTGCTAGTGTGTCTGTGTGAGCAATGGAGAGCCAGAGAGAGAGAGCGTGAATGAGTCTTGCATGCATACCACTGTTTAACTGGTTATTGCTTGTCTAGCCCCTTGAAAAGCCCTGGTTAGACTAAGAATTTGTTTTATACCTGGAGTAACAACAGAGGCGATATACACCATCGACGATTGGTATAAACAGAATAAATATGCATTGCATGTCTTAAACTTGATATTTTTACTCTTTTTGAAAAAAAAGTTGCACTGATGACTGTTGTTTTGTTGACTTCATGTCAACATTTAATTTTTTTCTAAATAGAAAAACAAGGAACACAACAAAATACTATTGTATAAAAGCTCCAGGTTATATTGTCTATTTTGTGTGTGTTACATTACATTTGCAAAGAGGCCTGTATCTCTATGCTTGGGTGTACTTGTGTGTGTGTGTGTGTGTGTGTGTTTATATATATATATATATATATATATATATATATATATATATATATATATATATATATATATATATGATATAATGTATATACACACACACACACACATATATATATATAAATGAATATGAATATATATGTAAACGCTGAAATCCCAGGGCACTTTCTTTTTTGAAGTGCTCTCCTGATGCTAAGAAAGGGGAATAATACATTTGATGGTAAGATCATTGTAAGAAAAATAAAAAATTGCACGATGTATGGTTGTTGCACTCCATTTTTGTCATAACATTTATGACACTGGGGGTGAAACAGCTCACTAGGTGTAAGTGAATGAGTAGATTGCTGTTTTTTTTTCTTTTCTTTTTTTTGTGGACCAAGTTCTGTTTCGTCTTGTGTCTCCAGTGAACAAAACGTTTTCAGTTTTGAGTGATGCGAATGTTGTTTGGTTTTAGCTTTTCTTTTTGTATGTCAGTTTTGTTTGTGTGTTTGTTTTTTCTTTTTGAGCGTTTGTAACACTGTGATTGTGTGTGGTCAGATGATGGAGTGCTGTAATATGTTTTGTACATTTGTGTACAAGCCAGTAAAGAAATCATTAAACCTTATTGAAGGTGTGACTGCGACTCTCTCTTTCTCTTTCACTCTTCTACACTTTCCCACATAGCTTCTCTCTCTCTCTCTCTCTCTCTCCTCTTGCTCTTAGCCAGCCTGACCCTATCCGCATTCTCTCTCTCTCCTTTTGTCATTCGTTTGGCCTGAGCCTTTCATATGTTGGATAAAGGAGCGCAGGGGGTTGTGGGTAATTTTATTTTAAAGACGAATCCCCTCCCTTGTGTGTGTGTGAGAGAGTGAAAGAGAGAGAGGTTTTATGTTAACACTGTGGGTTAAAACTCTGGGAAAAGCTGTTGAAGCCTATTACACTTGCATTACTACAAGGTGATAATTCCCACTTTTTCTAACCAGATTCCTGTTCATACGTTATATTCACTAATGGAAAACTTTAATCCCACTTTACACCCCAAAATAATGACAAAAGTGAGTTTTCATTGCCCCCACTCTCTCTCTACCTCTCAGACAAAAAATCTTTTACACTGCCTAAAAGTTCAGAATGCTGCTCTTTCCCTTTGTTTTTTCTCTTTCTCTTTGTCTCTTTCTGCCATCTATTTGTCTCTTAGAAATGTTTATCAGTAAAAAAATCTTTTTAATGCTGCCTCAAAGTAAAGAATGTTTCTCTCTCTGTCCCTCACTCATTCTCTCACATTCTGCCAATTTCCTTTAATTCAAGGTTGCTTGTTTGGCCTGAAAAATGTTAGCATTTGCAATGCCAAAGCTATGGTAAAGAATTTTAGAACAAAGCCAAACCCTTGCACATAAACCATGTGTTAATAATAACAGGTGGATGTGAAATGAAAAAACAAAAAGAATATGTTGGTCATTTTAGTAAAGAATTCTGTTTGAATCTGACTGGTAGGAAGTACAGCTCCTCATTCATCGTCTTATTTTGGTGGCAGTGCTGGCACAGCCTTTGCTCTTTGGATTGTACGTCTTCAAGAAGGACAGAACCATCTACAGCCTATTCTCCATCAATCTGTAGAACCCTTCCACAGTGCAAAGAACCCTTTCATTATGCTTCTTTGATTGTTTATGGTTCTATGAACCATTTTCTTCACTAAAGAACCCTTGAAGTACCTTCTTTTAAAAGTGTACTCTTCTCACTCACTCTCTTTCCCCTTCTATTGCTCTTTCCCTCTCTCCCACTTTCTTACTTGTGAAAAATGTAAGATTCAATGGACATATAGTGCACTTTTCTGAGTGCTAAGCCAATATTTCATAACCCACATAGTGCACTATATATGGAATGAGAAGTTATTTGAGATTCGACACGCACGCAGACACTGAGTCAACACTGAGTCACATTCTATGGAACTGAACTCGGGCAATAATAACATACACAGTCATAACAGCACCACTGAAACTGTGAGAAAATCTCAGCTGATCCTGTAGGCTTCACTCTATTTCATGGTCTCTAATGTGTGCGAACTGGTCAAATTGAGAAATTGCTGATGCTGCCATCTGACTAACAGCACATCAGTTCTTTTTGCTGAATCTCCACAGACTCAGGACTTCATGGGTTAAGATCCCACAGTCTAGTAATTGGAAATTATTCTTCATTTGGATTTAAACCTCAATTAGCAAAAACTGGCCAGCACCACAGAAAATTTTGAGATACAGCATTTCCATGTAGACCAAGCAACATGACTGTTTACCCTGCAGTAAACTTCTTTCACCATGTTCCTTCTTTCACATCGCTACACCACAAGGCTGCAATTGCAGCCTGAGAGACTGAGATCAAATGTTTCATCCCATAAGCATTTCAAACATACATCTCCAAACATAAAAAAAAAAGATTTTAAAATAATGTCTGAATCTAACAGCCTCAAATCTTTGTGAAATTTCATGATGTACTTCAGCATTTCTTAAAGATCAGAATTAAACTCAATCACTTGCTACGTTTCTACCCAAAGTATCTTTCAGACCTTTGCTGATGTAAGCTATGGACATGAACATGTAAATGGGAAGTGCTCAAACTGCTCTATGCAGAAAAATGACATGACATCTTTCATCTAATGGTTCAGATGGAAAAAATATATTAACATTAAATATTAAGCATCTTAAAATAACAAACGTTTCTTTCTAGTGGGTTAGGGGGAGCAAGTACACAAGTTGTGACATACATGAAACTAGAGATGAAAACATGTCAAACACTACTTTTATGTTTTCATAAACCAAAACCTTTGAAGAAAATTGCATCATTGTGTAAAGCATTTTATCTCCCAAAGTGAATGTGATGGAAACAAGCAGCAAAAATCAGTTTTAATGCATTTTTAATTTATTTTTTTCACTTGCAATTTATGCAGAAACTTGATGGAAACAACTCAGCTACTTTAGAGCTACTTCTAAAGGTCAGACATTTACACCTCTGGTGTTCTGTCAGAAAGCTTCATTTTTTCATTTGCTGCAGTCCTGGAGAAGAGCGAGCAGGTAGCCAGAGATCCCGGCATGTACTCGGGGACAACGCAGCGGCCCAGCAGCCCCTCAGACCGCAACCTAGCTCCCCCATCCTCCTCCCCCCCGGGCAGGATGTTATTGTTGAGCTGGATTTCCATTGTCCGGAGGCTGCCTTGGCCGCCTTCCCAGGGTGCAACAGAGAGGCCCCCTAATAGATTCTTCATGTGCCTCTGCCCCGACACTCAGCAGAGCAGGAATTTGGAAATGATTTTAGCAGAGTCCAGTCTCTCCTCACCCCCACTCCCCCCAAAAAACTGAGCAAGAGAGAGAAGCACATTCTTTAGTTAGAGGCAGTGTGAAAAAGATTTTTTTGTCAATGAATATTTCTGAAAGAAGAAAACATGAGGCACAGAGAGATAGAGAGAGAGAGAGAGAGAGAGAGAGAGAAAGAAGCATTGAAGCAGTGCAGAAAAGTATTTGAGCAAGGGGAGAGTGACATGAAAGAGAGAAGCACAATGAAGCAGAGCAAAAAGAGTATTCTGAGAGAAATAGAGAAGCACATTGAGGCAGTGCAAAAAGAGTATTTCGTAGCATGAAGAGAGAAAGAGGTACATTGAGGCAGTGAAGAAATGTATTTAAGAGTGAGAGAGGAAAGAGAGAAATGAAAGCAAGAAAAAGGAGGATATTAAGGCAGTGCAAACATTATCTTGTGGCACAGAGAAGTAGAGAAAGTACCTGAGCAAGAGAGAAAAAACAGAAGAAAAGTGGAAAGATGTTATTAGAGAGAAAAGGTTGAAGAGAGAGAAACGAGAGGTAAAAGGCAGTGTGAAAAAGATTCTTGTCAATGAATAAGACAGAGACAGAGAGAGAGAGAGAGAGAGAGAGAGAGAGAATGAGGCGGTGAAATACTCTTCTTATGCGGCTGGGGAGGTGAAGTGGGTCCTGTGTGTTGGAGTTTTCCATTTTCCTCTCCTATTTTGTTTGCAATGGTGTACTGAACGGAGGAATGTGGACTTGTCTCATACCTTCGCTGCACTGGCAGTGCACCAGAAAGTTTTCCTCAGAACAAAGCTGCTCCCTCCCGCGAAGGCCCATTCTCATGTTTAAGAAGAGTGTTTACAACAGCCTCAATCAACGCACTCTCAGATTACTTGCTGCGACGTTCCTGTGGCCGTGTGACCCTGGGGCTGATGGAGAGAAAGGAACGTTACTGCCAAGAAACAATGTGAACGAATGGCTTTTTAATGCTTATAACCTCAAAAAAATGGCCATATTTAATACTGAAGTATAATTCCCAAACAACAGTAATTTAACTAATGGGCTCATGCACTTGGCAGGATTTAAACAATCTAAACCACACAAAAAATTTGTGGTTTAAATGTTTTCCGGAATTCAGCGGAATGTTATTTAGTTTGGATTTGACAGATTTGTTTTCTAGAGCACACTGATGGCCAATAACTCTTGCATTATGTCAGTTGGTATAAGGAAGAAAACAGTAATACTGGAGATGTAAATTTTCTGAAGTTGTTCCTGCTCACAGTCCAGGGTCCCCTGCACAGTTTTGAGTCATTCCATAAAAAGCACCATTTGCCACGTACGGCCATTGACCATATTAGTTGTGTTGTACAGGAGCTGGTTAGTTGTTGGAGAGCTCAGTAGAAACGTGTAAAACTGAGTGATCAGAGTATCTCATCTTATATGATACACCATAATGTAGCAGATTTTTCTAGTTATATTATGAGTTATAATAATGAGTTATAATGATCTAATTAGTGAGTTCAGCTCAATTAACATGCACGCCATTGCTGAAACAAGCGCTGAACTGCACAAACACAGCTTCTATATCTCCATTAAAAAGCATTACTAATAGAATGTGATGCACTGGAGCAACCACACATGAGCCTACGGTCACCATGCCCAATTCCAAACATCAGAGAGAACACTGGGCTGTACAGCAATGGAACTGCATTCTCTGGAGAGATGGAATTGCATCCAGTCCATCCAACATACAGAGTAATACAAAGTAGTTAATAAAAAATATATTTTTAATAGCTGAATAACATTAAGGATCTCAATTAAAAGCAACAGAAGACGTAAAACAATAAATTCATACAAAGAATATATGCAGTATGTAAGGGTAAATAATTCATCGTATCATTTTTGCTTGTGGGTTGTTTTGTAAGTTAGGGCAGTATAAAGCAGGCTTTGTTTAATATTTCTGTGCTGCTAAGGAAGGAATGAATCATGCCGAACTCTTCTGCGTCATTCTCAAGTCTTATTAATTGTTCGGGATAATACAAACATAGTAAAATGTATCTCCCATAATCAAATTTTAATGTTTAGAATGTGGAATGTTTTATTTAAAAATATATTTCTAACACCTAGGAATAATAGTTTTGGCGACTGTCTCTGTAAGGTCTGTGACATGCTCCTCGAGAAGGATGCTGTGGATTTGTTTATGCCCATCTCCACTCTATCCTACCAGACATGATACAGACATCATCCTATGATGCAGGAGCTGGAACTCTGTTTTGCGTCATCATATATCTGGGTGAAAAGTGAGCATTTGGGAACCTTCAAGTCTTGTTTTGATCTGTAACCATGAATCAGAAATACTTCCTGTAGAATTTGCATGAACTGCTTTCAGTCTGTGTTAGATGGGAAGGACACCGACAGGTGCTCTTACCCCCACAACTTTCAGTGTCTCTCTCTCTCTACTTAGTTTTAGCCTGCTGATTTTCTTTAAGCACTGTCTTAGTTAGGCGTTTGCATGTGAGGTAATGTGTGTTTGTGTGAAGGAGTTCTCCTGTTAAGATTATTTTCCTCTACTTTTATCTATTCTTTTGATTATGTTTCCCTTTTAATGCTCCTGTTATCCTGAAAAAAATATTATATTAAAATATTTATATGTTCAATCTACAATCTATTTGACTATCATAATTCAATGTTTGGTCTTCTCATTTTAGTTTTGGACTATATTGCATCACAGAAATTATGAATGGATGTTTTCATACATTTCTACACTTTAATCTTAGTTATGCTATGGAAAATTGCCCAATGGAGAGCTCTTGTTGATAAGGAAGTTAATATGGAATATTGAAGGTGCTCTATGGGCAGGGGTTCAAAACTTGAAAAAAGTGAATATCTATAGCAGTCTTCATTGAGTTAAAAAGTGTTTAGCAAGGGGTATTTACAAAAGAACCTTTCAATGTATTGAAATATTGTACTTTTATAACGTTCATATAATACTGAATGCTCCACTACTATTAGCTCACATTCAATGATCTAATAGAGTGAATTCCAACCTTTTGTCAGCTCATCCCATTCAACCTTGTTATGTAATAATTAGACATCCCTTGAGGGTTTAAATGAAATGAAACAACTTTAAATGAAACAACTTTTTAAATGTTTTTGTGGTCAAGTTTGCATTTTCTTTCCGAAGCTGGCTTCAAACTTTAATTAGAAAGCTGCTGCAAACATATCACAACGTTTAAATTATTCATATATTTGAACACACAAAGGATGCTTCAGCTAGCTAGCTATTAACTGCAATTTACATTAAACTGTCACAACATTTAACACATCATTTAACAAATCATTACTGACTGGAAATATTACCTTCTGTCATCTTTGTGTTTATGAGGTCACAACAAACTGATTTTTCTAGCAAGAAAACTACTTACAAAGTTTTCTTTAATTTGACAATTATAATTCATGACAGTTTCACAGTTTTCCGCTGGCAGTGCCACCGCGAATCCATAAGATTTGGTGAATGACTGATTGGGAAATGCTGCTTTAATGAACTCAATAAGGCCACATGAACAGATTAATGTGAGGCACATTGTCACGCACTCCTTATTTTTATGGTATTAAAAAAAAGGACTGAATAGAGACAACAGTACTTTGTGAAAAGTGCAACAAGAGACTACGCTCACGTAAAAAAACAGCCGCCTCACTCTCCCCACTTTCTGTCATCTGTTGTATAGATACAGTTTGGTGAAAGCAAATGACCACAGACTCAGTTAGAGATCAGCTTCTTGGGATTAGTTTTCTCTCGAGAGCATAGGAACCAATTAAAGCTGCAATAAACTCAAAGTCCTCAAACTGCCACTTCTATAAACATGTTGCTAAATTTGCACAGCAAGGGTAAGAGAGGGTGACAGAGGAGAGAGAGAGAGAGAGAGAGAGAGAGAGAGAGAGAGAGACAGGTGGCTAGGCCTGCCTTCCCTTGCCCTCCTCTCCTTTTTGAACTTTCTTTCATTCTTTCACTCCATTCTGCTCTTTTTCTAGCACACCCATTCACTCCCTCCATTCTTCTCTCCTCTCCTCTTTTGTCCGCCCTGCTGAGCTTCGCCCTCCGTTCTATTCAGCTCCCAGACAGTCTCCATTGACTAGAACCCCCCCATGTAACCCCCCTCCCAAACACGCACACACATACACCAGCCTGTCCCCACCTCACACACCCTGCACTAAGCAGCTGCTATGCTAATTACCCACTGATGGAGGGATGGGGGAATGAGAACGAGAGAAGGAGAGAGAGGGAGGATTCAACTTCTTCATCTCCATATCATACTGGAATGGCAAAGCATGAGTGCCAGCGTTTACACAAAGAACGCGGCACAGATAGAAGCACAGGCAGCTCAGGATTGTGTTGAGCTGTCCTCTCACCTCTGGGCAAAAGACAACCCTTTCTGTGTGTAGCACAGGAAACCCATCCACATACCTTCACTCTACCTACCAATTAACACCTGTTACACTTCACAGGGAAAAGCCCTGAGCATCCAATAAAGGGGAATTCCACCAATGCTTAAAAAATTCTGCGCAATTCAATCTTTGAGACTGAAGTCAATCAGGGTAAGTTCATGTAAAATGAAAAAAAAAAGTGTAGAACAAAAATATACAGCGCAAAAGACTGAACACCCCCAGTCAAACTGCAGGTTTTGCTGTATTTTTTATGTGAAAGGAACACATCCTCTACAGGGAAAAACTTTTAATATGGCATTACTCTTAAATTTTTACAACGAGGTCATAGCTCAACACACATGAACAACTAACAGCACACACACAAATTCACATCTGCACTTTTCATATCAAGTGCAGTGTCTGAAACTCTGTAAGAGGAGCAGACACACACATCATGCCTTAATGCTCACTTCCCTTTTTAGGTCTGACAAAACTCAGCAGTGCATAGAGAGAGAGAGGGGCAAACAAAAGGCTGGAACAGATCTGGGACTCAGCATGAGAGAAGTGGGTGCATCAGTGTATGATTATGTGTGTGTGGAGCAGCTGGGGACAGAACTCCTGTTCAGTTATTTAGTGACCCAGTGGCCTGCAGGGTGGGGCCACCCATGTGACATCTGCCTTTCTGTGTGAAGAGGGAGCTCCCATATGGAGTACACACACACACACACACACACACACACAGACACACACACAGACACATATACACAGAGTCTTGTAAAACTACCATTGTCGGGCCTTTCTGCTGATTCATCTAGTTTCTGTGTGCTTTTATGGTCATTAAAATATTACTACCACTTAAATGTTCCCCTTACCCCTACATCTATAAAACTCACTCATACATTCATATTCTTATGGAACCTCATTCCTGCCAGGTATAGCAGCACCTATAATTCTTCTCCTTTTCTGTTTCCAGCAGCAGAACATGTACATTTTTACTTAGTATCTCAAAATAATGACTATCATGTAATAATGACTTACCACCTTAAAATATTGATAAACTGTCTCTAAACATTGACTTACTATGTCAGAATTATAACTTTTTGTTTCACAAAATAATGACTTACTATGTCTGAAAAACTTGTTTTCTCAAAATATCAATTATGTCAAAATGCTGACTTACTACTCAAAAAAGAGTGCTTCCTTCCTAAAAACATAATCATTTAAACATAGTATCTAGGAATCTTGATAGAATTAATTATTATTTTGATAGTAATTTAGTTATTTCATGGTTAAAATGACTGTAAAATTGTAAGCATTTTTATGGTAATCAGCCAAATGTTCTTTCAGCTACAAAAGAATAAACTTCATGATTTCTTATCATGGGGATATTTGCTCCACAGAAAGAGTTAAAAACACACACTTGTACACAAAGACACTCACACACGGCTGCACCCTCCTGCTGCCTGCTGCTTTTGTTTTGCCATTGTGTGTCTTACTCTGTCACTGTTAGCCTCATTCCTATACAGCCCATTAAAGCTGAGCGTGTGTGTGTGTTTGTGTATTCGTCCGTTTGGTCAGCGACGCATTCGTGCAACAGGCTAAGATACCACCCCCCCACACACACACATACAATTGGTGCATAAATAATCAAACACACACAGAGGCGTGTGGTTAGGGAGCAGGGAGCTTGTCGCTGGGTCAGATTCTCTACACACGTCTCTGACCTCTCCCAGCTGGACACACCAGTGTGTGTGTGTGTGTGTGTATGTGGAACATCCATGCACTTACTTGTGTGTATATTACTAAAAACCACGAAATGAACATAGTAAACATTAAGGAACCCATTCAATTCCCCACTGTAGATCTACATATACGAGGAGATTCACAGTTATTCTGTAATAACTCTTACAAGGATGAAGCAATCTGAATGAAACACCATGCAATGCACTTCTGGAGCCTAGAACAAACTGAGATGCCCTTTCATTGAAGCGTTGAGGTAGGCGCTGGGCAGCCTTCGCAATGTTTAACCTCTGTTTGCAACTTCTGGGTGCATACTCGACTTCTCATCAGGTGTACAGTCCTGAGCAGACTGTCAAAGTATGTAGTGTATTTTTTTGGTTCAGATTGCTTCATCCTAACAGGAGTTACAACAGAATATTCATGGCCTCTTTCGAGTGAATCTCCCTGTATAACTTGTAATATTAGTTTTAAAGTATTCACTTTTTTCTCCCCACACTGTAAAATTTAGAAGCAACTAATTTCTTGTTTTATAAGGTTTTTAAACCAAAAAGCCTTACAACCTGTGTTATTATTAAACATTCTCCTGTTATTATGCTTCTTAACTGTGGAACTCACTAACTCATAATTAGTCAAGTTCAGTAGTAACTCACTCACTCTGAGTCATTCCCTCCTTCACTCACTCCCTCACATTCAGCAGGCTGAAAATTCGCCACAACAGGGCTCAATTATCACTGAAATAGTTTTTGGAGCTTCCCATCACTAACACTATAGCCAAGTCTCAAAGCCAAAGAAAAATCTGAGGAAGGCTGCGCTTCTCAGCAGTTAAGCCACTGAAGTTCATCACATTTTTGTTGGATTCTTTGAATGAGAAATGTATCCTTTAGTTGTGAAAATTCACAAACTATTGTATTGTTCGGAACTTAAAAAAATATATTAATACATCAACAAATTAAAAAGCATATATTCATATAAAAAGACTATATTTGTGATCCAAATTAATGTAGAGAACGTAAATAATAAAAATCCACAAATAAGAGCAACCTGCCAACATGGTAATATCTGTATTTTCAAACAGAAAGTATAGGAAGCAGCATGAGTACAGATGAAACTGCTCACTGCTGTAAGATTCACTCAGCTCTCCTTTACCGACATGAAACAGGATGCTATCTAATGTCATGACCAGCTAGTGCGCCAGAAGGCTAAACACCTGGATTGAGGGATGGCTACTTTAGCTGGTACTAGCCATAGCCAACTACCTTTAATGTGTATGTTTCTCAAATGCAGTGTGTGTAACTGCATTTCATTTCCACATGTTTGAAAAGCTCTACTAACCACTTCAGCTATACACAGTTCATCAACTGTTCAGTAGTAATTCACAATGAGTGCTGTGTGCATCTGTACCTGCTGCTGCAAACTGATTTCATCCTACAACATTCAGAAGAAACCAGTACCACTGGGAATGAGAGAGTGTGAGTTTTTAAGGTATGACATAAACTATGACATGATTAGAAGAACACATCTGACTCATAAAATGACAATAACTACACAATGGAATAAATAATATCAATAAAATGAAATAAAACAAAACATAAAAAACATATATAACATATAAAAATGCATTGATACAAAAATGCACAACACCTCTATTTGACAGTATTTGTTTCTTTAGACATATTTTTACTTTACAACATTATTATAGCAGAGGACATTTTCTTTCCTGCCGACTGGTATAATATTGGAGCTTGGCAGCGTTGATGAAGCTGTACACAATTTCATGTGATCTACAGTAACACACTTCACAAACCCGGCAAAACTCTACAAAACAGCTAATCCAAACTAGAATTAACACATGCTGGAGTCACCCAGAGTTTATGACACTTCACCTGTTGTGCTTGTGTGTGTGTGTGTGTATATTTGTGTGTGTGTTTGTGTGTTTGTGTGTGTGTGCGTGTGTGTGTGTGTGTGTGTGTGTGTGTGTGTGTGTGTGTGTGTGTGTGTGTGTGTGTGTGTGTGTGCGCGTTAGGGAGTAATTATGGGGAATAAAGCACTGCTTGTTGGGAGTGAAACTCTGGGTTTGAAACGAGAGGAGATGAGTGGGTGTTTGACTGGGCAAAGTGAATAGAGCCATTCAACACCTTACTGCAGTACTCTCTCTCCTTATTGTCATCTCTCTCTCTCCCTCACTCTCTCCACCTCTTTATCTTTCTCCATCCTTATTTTCTCTCCTTCCCTCTCTCATTTTTTGTTCCTTTCTTTCTGTTTCTGTTCCTTTCCCATCTTCCCTCTCCATTTCAATCTTTCTCTTCTCTTTTCTTTGTTTTCTCTCTTCCATTTCTATCTCTCTTTTCTTAACTTTCCTTATAAATCTTTCTATCGTTCTCTTTTCTATGTCTCCCTCAGACTTCCTTACTCCAACTTACTTTCTGTCCTCCCTTCTCTTTTTCTCTCTTTCTTCTCCTCTTCAGAAGGAGAGAGGTGTCTGGGGGAAAGGGGGGGGGGGGGGTGCTGAGGACAAGGCCTAAAAGAGGACACAGAGGACAGGAGGAAAACAGAGCCCCTTCCCTCTTTTTCTCTCCCCTCCCCCACTCAGCCCTCCTGTGTTCCAGACAGTTGAAAATGAGGATGTTAACTGATGTGGATTTTTGGACGGTGTTTAAGGAAAGCCGAACCGGCCAAACAAGCTATGTAACAGACCGTGGAGTTCAACACCACAACTTTGGGATATAAAATCTCAGAAAAAAAAAGCCTAACGATGATGCATTTATGCAGCCCCCATTACAACAGCTTACTTTAAATCTTTCCCTCTCAGCAGACAATGGCAACATTCACTTCTCAAGCAGCCTAAAACTAGTTTTAAAATGGCAAAATGAAGTGCAGCAATTACAGCATCTTAGATTAGGTAATATAACATTATTCTTAAAAAAATTTACATTATTCATCTGAGCAGTGTGATTTTTATTTGTTAAAATACTAGATGACATAAAAATGAATGCTAAGAAATGACAATTAACATTAATATAGTAAAAGTAACAAATTATTTTGTAAAAAGTTATTAATATCTTGTTTGATGGTTACTTTCCTCTTCCCAATACAGCCCAGTAATTATATGGATTCTTAAGGGCCCATATCATGAAAAAACTAATTTTCTTCTGTGTTTTCAAAATGAAAGAGTTTAATGTAGTATGTGAACTCCGTTACGTTTTTCCAAGTGACCAAGCTGCAAAAACAGCCTGTTCTGAATATATGTCACAAAACCACTGTACTTACGTATATCCACCTCTTCAAACTACAGCAGTTTAGCCCTCCCACTGAACTTATAAGGAGCATTCCTGCGTGGTCTGCTTTTTGGATGAGACATAATACAGGACAGCCAGTCAGAACACAGCTCATTTTTATTTAAGTGTTAAAAACACAGCAACAAAAACAGCCTCTTCTAAGGGAATAAGAAGTTGAAAAATGGGCATTAACAAATTGTGACTGTTTTTGATGCAATAAAAAACACACAAACATCAAAGGGAAAAAATATAGAATATGGGATTTCTAAACATATGAAGTATAACTTAGTGAAGTATTGAATGGCCCAAGTTAGCACATGTTTAACTAACCCGTGTGCAAAACTGAATAGTCAAGTCCGGCACAGCTTTTGACATCACTGTCCAGAGTGCACTAAAATGACAAGACAATGTTTTTTCCAATGTATTTTAGTAAATTACTATATCCACACCATATTAAGGTCATGTCTTAACAGACAAGATCCCATTCAATGACAGACAGACATAAAACTACAAATTTGACTGCTTGTCCAGATAAAAGTTTTAACTATAAAGGTGATCTAAGACTTCTGAAAAGTGCTGTAGACATTTAAAGCAGTACTCTGATTCCCACTGTGCACATACAGAGGCTCCATTTCACTTTGATCTTATCAGCATGTACACGCACCAGTTACAGACAGAAAACTAGAGCAGTTATATCACAGCAGGGGTGTGAAATAGCACACAGCCTCCACCGTCCTCATTAGATAAAATCAGTCCAGCAGCCAAGCAGGTGCCTGTGGTTGACCAGAGAAGTGATGACTATATGATGGTAGGTCATACATCTGGAGACTTGAAGTGTAGAAATGCACCAGAAGATAAAAATTCAATTGCATCTATTCTCAAGTGTTAGAATAGATTCTAATAAATAGTAATATTAACAAACTTGGTCTGCAGACATTTCTCAAGCTATTTTCATTAGAAACCCCTCCATCCCCACTCTCAAAAGCTTGCTGTACATTTCCAGTATATTTTAAAAATAATTCTGGATTGAACCAAATTTGAATAGATTTGAATCAAACTCTTGAATTGTGCTGAAATTTGAGATTTCGTTTATGATGAACGAACACTGTAGATAACTACATCAGCTGAATATACAGTGGCACATAAACATTTAAGCACCCCTGGTCAAAATTTCTGATACTATGAATTGTTAAGCGAGTTGAAGATGAACTGATCTCTAAATAGCGCAAAGTCAAGCATGACACATTTCTTTACTATTTTAAGCAAGATTAAAATAACAAAAAGGGCTCAAAGCAAAAGTTTGGGCACTCTGCATTGTCAGTGCTTAGTAACACCTCCTTTGGCAAGCTTCACAGCTTATAAACGCTTTTTGAAGCCAGCTAAGGGGATAGTTGGGAGCTTTCCATCCATTTTTACTTGCAAAAGGCTTCAAGTTCTGTAGATTCTTCAGCCATCTTGCATGCACCACTCTTTTGAGGTCCACATATTTTTGATGGTATTTAGGTTGGGGGGCTGTGAGGACCTTTAGCATGTACCTTGTGAGGTAGTCCACTGTGGATTTTGAGGTGTGTTTAGGATCATAATCCTGTTGTAGAACACATCCTTTTTTCATCTATAGCTTTTTTTATAGACAGTGCGATGTCTGCTTCCAGAATGTGCTGATGTCTCATATGGGTATTAATGGTATGAAAAAATTTAATTTGACGTCTTTTCTTCTTTCAACTTTTTCCCCATGAAATGTGAATGTAGGCTTTGTGATGCTGTCATAACCTGGAAACCTGAAACTGATAAACAGCTCTAAAAGCCTGAATGAATTTTCATTATGATTTGTCCAATTAACATAACAACGTGTTATGTTTTGGCATTATGAGATTTTCTTGTGACTGCATGCACTACACTTTCAGAATAAGTTTGAAAAATTCTAGGCTAATACTGATAATTGCTGTTATTTTATTCAATAATAATATAAAACATATTCCATTATTATTTATGACTATGGATAACTGGGGAGTACTGGTGAATTTGGAGAGTGTAAAGTGTATTGTTTTATTTTATTTTCTTTGGAAACATCAAAAAGTTATTAGATGATAAATAACATACTGACATTATCCATTTATGGTATTGGATGTTAATCATATTAGAAACTTAATTCTTGGTGTTTATACAGCTTTCTCAGTCATTACCATCTGCAGCTCTGAATAGCTCTATTATGCATTTCTTCTTCTAATTTTCACAGATTCCTACTAAATAGTTCAAATCTGTGAAGCTGTAGACCAGCAGCATCATATCAGACTAATGTACTTTTATCTGCAACTTTTTTAAAACAGATTTTATTGAAAACCCAAACAAAGTGAACCCAAACACAAACTTTTAAATTGTAATTTCAAACTTGTAAATATGGAGCCCCAAAGGGGCCGTGGTTAAAAAAAAAAGTTAATGCCATTGCGCAAATGTGTTGCATTATTCCACAAATGTATTGTGTTCTCTTGCAAATAAAACACATTCCCTTCCAAATGTTTTGCGATCCCTTGCAAATGTTTTGCATTATGATGTAAACAGTTTATATTTGCTTGCAAAAGCTGTGCCTTGCTTAAACTCAGACATGGAGCAGCTCACTGAATTTTATGTTGATCTTACATTGAAACATAAAAACATTGTGTCAGTTCAAACATGATTATGCTGTTAGTGAGCGCAAACTGAAATCTAGATTGAGTATCCTCGTACAGTAAAAGTTACATTTACAATGACTGCAGAGAACTGCTGAATTGCTGAATAAACTCAGCATAAACTGGCGAAACTGGGAAAACAGATTTTCCCATTAGCTAGCTATGCTAAAAACAAAGCTCTAATATAGGCAATGTGGTTCGGCACCTCTAGTCCTACGTTTGCTTGCTGTCTGACAAGCATGTCGCTGCTGTCGGAAGAAAATCTCGCATCTCTGAAAATGGTGACCTAGTTAACTTTACAGGAGAAGGAGAAAAGTTTTTCCAAGCCATTTTGGAACACATTTCCTTTGGTCCATTCGTCGTGAAATTTATAAAAGATGTAAAGAGCAACACGTATATTCAAATTATGTCAAAAGCTGAAAAACGACAAAAATGGAGATGGTTTTGTTCCGACAGCAACAATATATTTTGCGTGGGAATGCAATTTTTGCGAGAGAATTCAAAACAGTGAGTAATAGTTGTGGCCATTGTTTGGGAGGGAAAACAACTTCATTAATTTTTTTTTAACCATGTTAACGTTGGGGCTCCATGTGTAAACGCTTGTGTATATCATAATAAACGTAGGGTGACAAACCCGCAACTGATTAAAATATCTGTAAACTCTGCTCGCATTTACAGTCAGCGTATGATAGGTTTGAAGAGTTAAGTTTGCAATTGTATATCAGTTCACATGGGTGTCATTGTTTTGGAAAGTTTTGTCGAATAGAAATCTTGTAACTCTGTTGTGTGGACCTAAATTAAAACATTGTTACGTATTAACCCATATTCCTGACAAATATTTCACATCCTGCCTGTGCATTAACAATCTACTTTACTGCACGTTGTCTGGTAACTATCTAACTAGGTTACGAGCCTAACTCACTTCACATGAGCTAGGTTAGCTAGCTAAATAACGGACCTAGCTGTTACCTAGATTTCCATCTCATTTTAACACTCCATAGAAGATCTGCCTGCTATTATAGCTCGACTTAAGACACCTAAAGCAAAATAAAATGCAACAGTGGCTAGCTGGCTAGCATTAGCTAACGTTAGCTATCCTGACTCGCTTAAATGACAATGAGTTCACTGAAATTGATGACACTAGATCGTGATAAAGTAACTCTGACGTGACGCTGAGGATGACGATGATAATACCTTATATCTGTAAGCATGTTAATAATTAAAATATATGTCTGGATATAAATATTAAGAGTAACATTGTAAAGAATGTAACCTGCAGTGGTTCAAATGACCACTGACTGGATCTGGCTCATCAAGTTTCCGTTAAATTTTGAATTTGAAATGAAAGCCTGTTTGTGCTGGCGAGCTTTTGGATTAGGTGCTCTTCTCGCTGTAGACAGCATTAGGATAAAGGCCTCTGCTGAAATATATTTGAAGCACATCTTATGATGGATAACCTTGTATTACTCCCATTATAAACAAGGCTTTTATTGATGAAAAAACACTGCATAGGCATTTTTATGTTTCTATTACATCTGAGCATTTCCGTCCCCGCTCTTTTTTTGTCTTTCATTTCACAATCAAAAGGAAATTTTAGGGAAGAAGTGATGAAGAAAATGGCAAGTCAACCAATTTTCAACATTCCTACTTTATTGAGTGATTGAGATGTATACAGTCATTCAGAGTTGTCTGATGAGAAATGTTTCACTACAGAGAAAATTAACATCTCAGGTTTCTTTACAGTGGTGGTGATGGGAATCAGGAGTCTTGATATCTCCAGCCCAGATATTGCCATGTTATTTTCTATCGAAAACCACCAGTGAATCTGAGCTTTTAAATGTAAGGTTGAAATAATAAAAGAGTGGTGCATCTCAAAAAAAGTTTTCTTTGGGGTCTAGTTTGTCTTACAACACTCTGCATGTACCTCTCCACCATGAAGCCAATACATAGGTTTCTCTAAAATGCCACGTTTCACATCAAACCACTTAATTATTTTGTTAACAGTCCCAATTTTATTATGAAGAAAGCTTGAAAGATAGGTAGAATTCTCTTATGACGATAGTTAACAATACTATTTCATGGGAAATTAACGCAAGATGATGTTGATTATCATTATAAATATTAACATTATCTGTGCAATACAGGGGATCCAGGGGGCGTCCAGGGCTCCATAGTTAACCTCTTGGACCTCCTGAATGTCTCAAAATCAAAATTCTGGGAGGTGTACCTGCTTCACCTACAATTGGCAAGTTTCTGTCTTTTCTTATCTAACATCAAATGCAGCACTGGTCTGCCTCAGGTTGGTGCTGTAGCAAACTGGTTCATGCTGTTCGTCCTTTATAGCCTAGCAAGTGTAATTACGCCCAGGATACCGCCGCAAAACTTTACCATATGCCTAAGCATATTAATAATTTTGAAAACCTCAAGAAATTGTTGGAAAGAGTGAATTACTTGTACACACACACACACATATATATATATATATATATATATATATATAAATAGTAGTAATATAAATGACAAAAATCGAGCAAAGAAGCTGCTGATTTTATCAGAACGAGTCCAGACCTCAATCTGAAAGTGAGTCACTGAAAGTTTCTTTGGACTGTGAAAATCAGAAAATCCAAACAACTTCTAAGACTAAACTTTTGAGGTGTGGAAAAATATTCCTGCAAGTTTCTTTGAAAAACTGAAAGCAAGTCTCTTGAAAAGAGTGGATGCTGTAATAAAGGGTAGACACACTGAACATTGAAAAAGAAGACATTATATTTATTTGTTGATGCTTTTGTGTATGCCCTGCGATGGACTGGTGACCTGTCCAGGGTGTATCCTGCCTTCCACCCAATGACCGCTGGGATAGGCTCCAGCACCCCGCCACCCTGAGGGAGAAGCGTGTGTGTGTGTGTGTGTGTGTGTGTGTGTGTGTGTGCTTTTGTGTAAGTTTTTGTTAAATATATGTTTTCTTTTTGTCCTGCAGTAAAAAAAATAACATCTACTTAAAGCATATTTTGGCTATAAATTAAATAAACAGTCTCTGGCTTTTGTACAGTATCGTATGTCACTTTGTGAGAATGTGCAGACCTTTGTAAGTAAACCATGTGCTGTAGGTGAATCACCATATAACCATATAGGTCGTGGCATTCTTAAATGGGAATTTCTGAGTCTGAGATGTTCCATGGAAATGTGTGTGTATATGTGAAGGAGAAGTGAACCCCTCTATGAGATGACGCACTTTGATCCTATCCAGTGGTCTGTATCTGTTTGAGTTGCCGACCAAGCCGTCTTACACACACACACACACACACACACACACACACACACACACACACACACACACACACACACACGCACACACACACGCACACACACACACACACATTCCCTTTTGGCTCTCCACATATTTACACACCAGCACTCTTCCCACAGCAAAGACCCACCAATAACCAGTCCCAGTCTTGCACACAGCAAAGACACTTTCATTTCATTTACCCAAACCACAGCACTGTGGGAACGGCCTACATTACAGATCTGCAGGCCTTCGTCCAGCTGGTAACTTCATCCAACCACACATGGGCTATGAGAACTCAATTATGTTTAAACACATTTGCTCTGAGTGTCTCAGTAACGGACAGATCACAGGAGTCACTCTTTTTCTTTTTCCAAGAAACCCAAATGTTGAGCTGGCGTGCTGTACCTGTATGTGATTGCAGGGATGTTTGTAGAAACTTCTTGCCAAATCACACTGGTCAGTACAGCATTACAGAGCTCAGTGGCAGTGTTAAAGGGACCATACCGTGGAAAACTCCTGGACAACATTTCCCCACTTTTGAAATAAAACTGTTAAATTTTAAAAACCTACTGTTCACTTCCTACTTCGTACAGTTCATAGCTGGAAATGAAGCTTGGGGAAAAAAGACTATTTCGAATTCACTGATTTTGTGTTGTCACAAAAGCAAGGCATATACATGTCCACCTATTCAGACTACAGCAGTTTAGCTCCACTCATTCATGCTGAAGTTATATGGAGCGATTGAATGTGGACTGCTTTTCAAATGAGGCACAAGACAAAACAGACCTCATTTATATAACAGTCTTGAAGGCATAGTAAAAATGACTATTTTTGTACATACAGCCAAATAAGAGGATTGAGATCCAAATGTCCTGTACATCTTAAATGGCCCATATCCTGCAATTTTCTTGTATATTATTTTCTTCCTGGAGATCCAGTTAATGATAGTTTTGTAGTTTTATGTAATAAAACACTCATAGTTCATTTTTATATGACAATCTCTTTATCCCTTACAATGTAACCCTTTAGATGGCCAGGGCCCACCAACGGGCCTAAAGTTTTATTACATGCTTCTGTAACTTCTCTATAATGCTCTGATTGGCTGCCTTCTATTGTGCCCTGGTCTGAAACAGTCTTTATAATATCAGCGTGAATAGGCGGAGTTTAAGATGCTGTAGGCCAAATAGGTGGGTATATGTAAATGTGTCAGTTTTCATGACGAGCAGCTGTTTTGCAGTTCAGTTTCCATATATGGAATGTATGGACTGAGAAGTGAACTGTACATTTAAAAAATTGTTACATACTATATCAAACATTTTGAAAAAGGACAGAAAATGGCTTTTTCCAAGAGATAGGCTTTTTGGACACAGCAAGAACTGTTCTACAAAATATGATTTCCCCAGAAAACTGAACGAGAGGAATGTCCCTCTTGTATTGTGTTGAATGTTCTTGTTTTAGACATTTTGAAACACACTATCAGTGTGTCTCAATTCAGGGGCTGGGTCCTTTGAAGGATGCAATCTAAGAAGGCGTGTCCTTTGAAGGCTGCTTAGACCCGCAAAAGCTGAAATGAAATGGTCTGCCATACGGCGGATTTCCTGTTTGCATCACAGCACCGCTGTTCCCACCCTTACCACTGCACCACAATACACCGTTCTTGTTAAGTTCTTTTAAAGTTCTTTAAAGATGGAGCCAGAAACTTTGATTTTGATTCTTTCATTTATTAGAGCTAGAGATGCTTTACTGCAGGCTACTGATGAGATTGTTTCTTTGTATCGTTAGCCACCTCAGTTTAAACCCAATACTTATATTTTTATATATTTAACTTGTATGTAAGAGTGTACTTTTCAGCTACTGTTCACTCCTCTGTTCATGCTGCCATGCTCTCGAATCACGCAATGAACCTCGGATATATTGGCTGACCATGGATGCACCCGTTGGATCCTTGCCATGGAAAGGAAGGACACATTTCCCGGCCACATATGAAATAGGACAGTCTAGTTGTGCAGCTGTGACACAATCAGCCTTCAAATGCAGCCTCTGAAGGATGCAGACCATGAATTGAGACACACGGTATATGTGCTAAAGTGTCCACCCCATCTAATTAGTGAGTTCTACTTTAAAATGCACCCCTTGCCGACACAAACATTCAAGTGTGCACACACAATTTGTATAATTTCCATAAAAAACCTTGACTAGTTGAATGGGACACTCTAGGGCAGCCACATATGAGCCTAAGGTCAGCTGTCAGCTTGGAGTGATGGAGCTCCATCAAGTACCTTAGGTTTGAGCTTGAGTGAACCAGAACTGAGCATCCAACATCAGTACCGGACCTCACTAATGCTCTTGTGGTCAAATGCAATCACATCCTGACAGCAAAGTTCCAGCATCCAGTGTAAAGCCTTACCAGAAGAGTAGAGGCTGTTACTGCAGCAAAAAGGGGACAAACTCCCTATTCATGTCATTGATGTCAGAAGAAACGTTGCATGAGCAGATGTCTACAAACTTCCTCGCGCATCCTAATACTCTCTAAATATGTAGGTTCTTAGAAATAAAGGTTCTTAAATGGTTCTTGTATTGGATGTATGGTTCTAAGAAAAAGCTTTAATAGGAACTTTGACATTATGTCATGTTCTCTTTTACACAGTTACAACAAAGGGTTTTATGAAGATCCATCCATTTAAACTCATGCCACTTTTCACATACCACTGTATATGTGACTGGGAAAAGCAGCACAATGCTGGATGAAGAATGAAGAGAAATCTGCTGTGATTGTTGTGTGAATTGTGTTTGTGGCTGAAGCAGCCTCTCAGTTTTAGTGTACGTGCATGGACAAGAGTTTAGTTGGCGTCTGTCATTTTTTAGCAGTATGGCTCTCAGTGTTTCGTGCTGCTTTATGAGGGAGAATGTGAGTGCGTATGTGTGTGTGAGCAGGTGATGTGGCCCTGGCCGGAAGGTCACAGAAAGCCGTCAGTTCCTTTTTCCTCTCCGGATATTCCCAGCATTCTCTTGCCAGTATCGGCAGCCGAGAACGCTGGGAATCTGTAGGGCAGGAAGCTGGACCGGGCCGCTGGGGCTCGGGACAGAATCTCCCCTGTTTGCCCTGGTCTAGGAACAGTTGCCCTTACCCAAATACTGACCTTAACCACTTGTGCTCTAAGCACTCAAGTGGTACTAGTTCAACAGCCTAGAGCAGAGACAGGGAGACTAGGGTGCCAATTATGGTTCAGTCAACACTGACCTCTGCAGGACCCTGCTAGCATTACCACAGTGGAAATTACATCGTTGATAAAAGATTGTTTGACCAAAGCTCAAATTTAGTTTTCCTCTTTCCCCAAATGTAATCAATAAGCCAAGACATGTTTGGTGTCTGAAGTTGGCTTCTTTAGTTAGCTACAAGGCTAATGTGGCTAACAAACCTGCCTCACTTGGAGATGTTAATTATCTCAATTAAACTTGACTGGTCCAAGCTTTTGTGTCCTTAAGACTGGACTACTGTAATGCTCTTCTCTTGGGGCTCCCTAGTAAGAGTATTCAGAGATTACAGTATGTTCAAAACAGTGCAGCCAGGGTCCTGATGAAGGTACGCAAAAATGAGCACATTACACCTGTTCTTCAGTCTCTTCACTGGCTCCCTGTGACTAAGAGGATTGAATGCAAGGTTCTCCTCCTTACACACAAATGTGTTCATGGCCAAGCTCCCTCTTACTTAAAAGAACTGCTAGTACCACAGACACATCTACGAGCCCTTCGCTCTGTGCATCTCCACCGTCTTCTTCCAACCAGAACAAAACTTTGTACCATGGGTGACCCATGCCTTTTGTTCTGCAGCTCCACGCCTTTGGAATGCCCTGCCTGACCACCTGAGGAAGCCTCAGACAACTGATTCTTTTAAAAAGGGACTAAAGACATATCTTTTTAGGAGGACATATGGACAATAAAGGATTATATTTTATTAGTATTATTTTTTGATTCTTTTAATTAATGTTTTACACTGTAAGCACTTTGGGATTTACTATAAATGAAAAGTGTGTTATAAATCCAATGTATTATTATTATTATTAAACTTGTTTATGTGGTTTCTGACACATTATGTCACACGGTTACCTGTTAGCTATTTTTCCATTACTTCCAGTGTGTGAAATACTCCCTGGTATTCGGGGGTCCATTGTTGGCTGGCTACTTTAGCGTTGACTGGCTGCTAACTCACTAGACATAGCAGCACTGATTCTAGCTTCAATGGCTCCAAAGTATTTGGTTTAATAGTTTTTCTTTTGCAAATTCTCATTTCTAGTGTGGTTATGCACACTTGCTCACATTAATTGAGATTTCACATAGCTCCTCTAGTGTCTTTGGTTTGAGAAATTAGTAACAATTCACTCTTCCACCAAACTCTTGGGTAATAGGGTGAGATTTCAGATTTGCAAATATGCTGAGGCACATCATGAAGGTTTTCAGAAGAATCCTGGGCATAGTTACTGTTGCTAGTCTATGAAGAACCAACTGTGTGAACCTGAGGCAAAGCAGCGCTGCATCTTTAGTTAGTGCTGGACCCTTCAGAACCCCTGAATTTCACAACTTATTTACTTTTCTACTTGCATTAGCATTAGCTTCACTGCGAAACCAAAGAAGCAAACTTCAGACATAAAACATATCTTCGCTGATTGGCTACAAATGAAGTAAAGGGGCAGATTCTCGTTTTAAGTTGCTGGTTATATACTTGCAAGATAAATGTTTTCAAGTTCACAGCAGTACATAGAGTTCAGAAATGTAGTGTTCCTATATGCTAATGGAGGTTTATAAATTAAACAATGAGAGGTATGCAGAATGTATAGGTCTCTGTTTATTGTGCACTTTTGCAAATTTGTGACTATTAATGGACAAATTTGCTGGAAAAGCTGGACTACACAGTGTTAGCAGATATTTACTGTTTTGGCTCAGTTTACTGCTCTTCTTTAGGTCAGTTTAAGGAATTCCTCATCACCTGAAATATTAAAAACAGAATATGTTAGGACATTAATATTTTGTCATTGTCAGACAAAAGACTAGTATCTCCAGATGATTTCAGGCGAAAGGGAAAAACACTCTTACCATTACCTAAAATTAATGTAAAATTATTGTATTTGAAGAAATTTTGACAAAAATGGAGATACAAGCTTTTTCCAGCAGCAGCAATATGCTTATTTCACTGCAGTATATTATAATAAACAATTCAAACAGTGGCATTCCATGTACAGTTATTGCAAAGGTTTGGACGCTCCTGGTCAAATTAAATGTTTTGTTGATTTTTAAGTGAATATCTCCCTGTAGAGAATATGTTAATTTATTTTCTCTTAGAAAATCAACAAAACCTGCAATTTGACTCTGGGTATTCAAACTCTTGTGCATAACAGTATATCATATACAAACTCAATTCCAAAAAGGCTGGGACAGAGGGTAAAATGCAAATAAAGCCAGAAAGCAGTGATTTTGTAAATCATCTTTTATATGTATTTAATAGAAAACAGCACAAAAAAGAAATACTGAATAATTTACCTTATCAACTTGATTTATTTTCCTAAGCATGTAAACATGGCCCTATCCCAACTTATTGGGAAAATGTTGCAGGTATCAAGGTTTTCAAAAAGTTATCAAAAACAGTAAAGTTAATTACTTGGAATATTACCTTGTATTTCTTCTGGTTTCAACTGAATAAAAGTTCAAAGTTCTTGCAAATCATTGCTGTCTGTTTTTATTTGAATTATTGTCCAAACATGTTGTGTGAACCAATGATCGCGTATATTGTTTTTGTGTATTTACCATCTTTCATTACTCCACAGTACTCCTCGCACTCCTTTTGGCTGTAGAACTTGTTGCCGTTGCCTTTGCAGCCTCCGTATTTGAAGGTCACACACTTGCCGCTGGACGAGTCGAAGGCCCACAGCTCTTGAGGAGTGGTACAGGGACCAGCATCCATCGGCAACCTGCAGGCAGCTGTAGCACACACAAGAGAAACACATCTAGTCTATTATCTTCAACAAGTGTATTGTCAAGCGGAACCACAGTGTGTCACCCAAGGACACCATCATATCTCCCAGTATAGAGTAGACCCCCCTCACAGTCCCATGGCTCCCTCACCCTCAGTGCGGCAGGTCTGCAGACACTCCTTCTCTGTCATAAAGTTGTTCTGGTTGCCCACACAGCCTCCATATATGAACTTCTGGCAGGCCATGAGGGAGGAGTTATAGTGGTAACGCTGGAGCATCCCAAAACACGGGCCAGAGTCCTTTTCAGCTGTACAGGACTCTACACACACATGCACACATTTTATTCCTTTTCAGAATGTAGGGTCATAGATATGCGCCATATGTCACATGTCACATATGGGACACACACACACATATACATATATATATATATATATATATATATATATATATATATAGATAGATAGATAGATAGATAGATAGATAGATAGATAGATAGATAGATGAAATGTAAATATATGTATTTGTAATACCAATATTATGTATAGTTGCTGTCAGACGTAAAAACCTTGTCACCTTTTATTTTTTACATAAGTTGAAATTTCCAGCTGCCATTCATCATTTCAAATTTTCAGGATGAACATACTCATAGAAATGCTCCCATTTTGGAGCATTTCTATTGGTATGTTTATTGTGAAATACAAACTCAATGCAATGCAAAAGAGTGTTCAATGTGAGTTTTAGAATCCAAACCCTAACGCTGACTTCATCATGGGTTTGGCCTCTCAGTTTTAAGTGATGTAGTTATGAAAGCGAGAAGTTGAAATGTGGACCTAATTATTTCTTTTGTTAAGACTAAATTCAGCACAGGAGTAAATAATATTTCAGCAGAAGAAGAAACAGAAATGTACCTGCTCCTCTGAACATGGGCATATCTCCAGAACCTTCCTCCGGTGCTGGCAGAACAGCAGTCCTTCTCGCTCTCACCTTCACCACGTAACAGCCATAGAGAACAAAGCATTGTGAGATTGGGAGTTAAAAATATATCTTTAAAGAGAACCACAGGAAAAACTGCTGATAGTACAGTGTTAAAGTCTCAGCTAGGGATCATTAAATCTGCCTGCAAATTTACTGTAGCTTTTTTTAGCAGTCATTTTCTGTCTGTACTGCAACAACAACCATGCCTTTTACCTTTTGACAGTAACGCCACACAATAAGTTAATTAACATATAGCAAAGAATTGCATGATTACTTGAGTCTGAGGCTTTGGGGTCGTCTGCTCCCCTGGAATACATTCACCTGAATGACAGAGTAAAGAGAGTAAAGAGTGAGTAAAACAGCAGCAGTGTACTAATACGTGGTTATAGGCCTTCAATGTGCATGCCTATGTTGTAAAGAATACCTTTGTTCTGTTTAATGGAGATTGTATCTGCACTCATTCCCTGCTCAGCCACCAGGGCCTTGAAGTCATCCAATAGCGTGGGCCGCAGTTCCATTTTACGACCTGCAGGGGGAAACAACACTCAAAATATCAAAACTACAAATCTCAATTCTAGAAGTTGGGAGACTAAAGCAAATAAAAAAGAAAGCAGTGATACATTTTTTTGAGAAAGATCCTAAGAAAAAGTTTACGTCAAATTCATGACATGTTCTTAAACTGCAAAATTGTTCACACTATTGTGCTCTTGAGTGTGCATAGATTTTGTTCTTAAACATAAATAAGAAAACACTGGCGAGTGTCAGAATCTTTGTGAAAATTTCTTCTCATGAACAGTTGGTGAATGACACCAATTGTTTTTTGTAAATGTATGCTTATTCTGAAACTGATGCTTGCAACACAGTTGTGAAAACCACAAAAAAAAAGTCATAATCTTTGTTCCTTTAGATGGCACTGCACTAAAACCAAGCATGCTTCTCTGATGGATGTTGCTACATGAGTTCTGGAATACTTTGATAAACCATTGTCCGCCACTGCTTGTCAGCGCAGGTTAAGACTGCACTATGCACAGTGGATCTATATGTCAGCAAAGTCCAGAAATGCTGCTGACTTCTCTGGGCTCAAGCTTGTCTGAAATGGGCTATGCAGAGTGATAATGTATTGTGGCCTGGTTGTTTGTGGAAATAATCTGACATTTTGTTCCCTTGGACGTAAAAAGATACTCCTGATTATCACCAATTTACCAAGTTCAAAAGCCAGGGTCTGTCATGATCTGAGGGTGTATCATGGGGATATTGTGTTTTTGTATTGTTTTCAATTTCATATAGAATTTGTTAATCTCTGCTTCCTGGTTTTTATTAATGCTGCACTTACTGTTGCTAAACTTTGGATTGGTAGGAATAGAATAGAAGAAGGCGTCAGATCATAACAGAATAGAATAGAATGTAAAAAAACAAGAAACAGTGAATAGAATAGAATAAAACAGAAAAGAAATGAACAAAATAGAAGTAATATAAAAGAACAGAATACTAGGTGCAACAATGGGTTGCTTTGTCATGCAAAATCCATCACTAACTGAATCAGTAGATTAAAGCTGGACTGGACGCTACTGGACTAATTCAGATCTACACTGTTACAGCAGATTATATACATTATTAGTTCAAAGTCTCACTGCCAGCCCTGCAACTGTGTTTACACTGTATGTAAACTGTGTCTCTCACCGTACAGTTTGACGGAGGTGGTTTTGTTTCCTCCTTGCTGCTGTTTCAGCATCACTACCAGTGCATACTCATCATAGTTGGTGTGCACAACATAGGCATCCACATCAGCTGACCATTCTGCATGGACACAAGGCCAGCAATGGTCAGTAACCGATTACATGCAATTTAGTTTGTATTCAGAAACTTGAGTTTTTATTGGAAAATGGTTTTACAGAATGCAGTATCTAGCAGCATGTGTACTCACTGACGCTGTGGTAGTAGAATCGTCCAGGGGTTTCAGTCAGCTCATAGTCACCAGTGATCATCTTGCACACACCATGCCTGTAAAATCAGCATTAGAGACTGACACATTTAAAATGCCCTACAGGTCTGTTGCACATTGCTGTGAGGGGTTTACACTACCCGTTACTTTTCAGTTAAGTAAGTATAAATGATTACTGGGTAGATTTAGCTTCAAAACTTAGCTTTACAGTCAACTCTATTGTCCTAAAAGTGGTTTAAGCATCTGAAAGGTGTTAGTGCTGATAAATGTTGACCTCACAATAAGGGGGTACAATGTGTGCAGGAGGGAGGGCTTCTACATGCTCATATATTTAGCCCTTAAAATCTCAGGCTTATTACACACTAAGGCTTATTATTCAGTATCTACAGGGACTTCAGGGCAAGGTGGTTGAGCTACTCTTAGGTTATAAAATCTGTAATAAGACTTTGAGCCCACAAGTGGGTTTGAAAGCATTTTGAAACACCATAATTCTTATGAAAGCTATGAAACACTCGGAAACAGGACTGTTTCTTGCTATGTGCGATATATGCAGCTGCTTAGGGCCACAAAACCACAAGGGGTCCCTCAATATTATTTCTTTTTTTGATTATTCATGTCCGACATGATATTCGCAGAAAAATGGCTTATGGTGAAATCATTGATGGCTTTACGTCTTTGTTTACTTTATTTTATTAGTATTTTTTTTACACAGCCAGTTGAGTAGTTTAAAGTAGTATATAGTTAACTGTTGGTTGATTATGTTTATATTAGCATCTACTTAACTTTTTTCCCATGAGAACAAATTAAGTGAAGGTTTCTTTTCATTCTTTCATTCATATAAAGTAACAGTAATAAGATTGGGGTGAGGGCATTACATATGATCTTACATATACTGTAGTGCACACATAATGCATTGGTGGTGTAAGTATGAAAAATAAACATGTATTTGTGGTGATAGAGTGGGACATAGACAGAGAGAGAGAAAGACAGAGAGAGGTTTACCTGGACATGATCCTCTTCATGCTGAGAGCTTTTGATGAGTCGCTCCGATTCAACTCCAAAGAGCCAATAGGAGAATCTCCTTTATACTTCTTCCTCCATGGACAGTTAGAGGCTGAGGCGATGTCATACCACTTCCCCAAAAACTGAAGCAACACCAGCAAACATGACAGTCAGCGTGTATGTGTGTGTCTGTGTGTGTTTATGTGTCTGTGCATGCACTGGTACATTCATATAATTATAAAATACACATAACATTATAACATTATGACCACCTCCTTGTTTCTACACTCATTGTCCATTTTATCAGCTCCACTTACTATATAGGTGCACTCTGTAGTTCTACAATTACAGACTGTAGTCCATCTGTTTCTCTGATACTTTGTTACCCCCCCTTTGCCCTGTTCCTCAGTGGTCAGGACCCCATGGACCCTCACAGAGCAGGTACTATTTGGGTGGTGGATCATTCTCAGCACTGCAATAACATTAATGTGGTGGTGGTGTGTGTTAGTGTGTGTTCCGCTGGTGCTGGAGCTGCTGCTGGAGTTTTTAATCACCTCAGTGTCACTGCTGGACTGAGAATCCAGCCGACAGCATCCTGTGGGCAACGTCCTGTGACCACTGATGACCAACGCAAACTAAGCAGCAGCAGATGAGCGATCGTCTCTGACTTTATATCTACAAGGTAGACAGATAAGGTAGGAGTGTCTAACAGAGAGTGAAAACTCCAGCAGCACTGCTGTGGTGCATGATCTGATCTATTATTCAGGCGATAGTGAGTGTTGTCAGCAGCAGATGTGACAGTAACTTTTATGTAATAATTTAAAACGTGTCTTGTATTTTACTACTTCAAAACAATGTCTGGTCTAACAATACACTGTACACAAATCAATGTACACACATGTCTAACTGCACAGAAGCTATCTGCATATTTTAAAGTGTAACTTTTACATATATACTGTGGAGTATGTATGTTTTAACATGGTAACCTGTTCAAATCACATGGATTAAAACCAATTTCATGGTACCTACATAAAGATAGACAGTTCAAAGGAAAATGGTCATCTGCTGCTTTGTATATTCCATTACATTATACAGTCTATGTCAAAACACAGGCATGCTACTACAGCCAGCTAAATGTCAGAGAAGTTGGTGTTTCAGATGCAGTGTAAGTACTATCATAATGTATTTAATCACACATTGTCTGTTACAATCAGAAAAGTTTTGCTGGAAAAACAGCAAATTAGCTAAGAGTAAATATGCTATTACAGCTATCAAGACACGAGTTACGTGAGTAAAATTTGTAATTGACACACTTGTGTATTTACATAATTCTGTACTACCGTAATCCATCTGTAACAATGAATGACTAATTTTGGAGGTATTATAAGAAGAACCAATTCATTATTAGAGATGCTCAGGCTTGGAACAGATGAACATAAAGGAGCACAACCAACGGAAGAGCACAACCAACAAGATGGATGGATACAATCTGAGAAATCATGAACCAGTCTTTCAGAAGTCTGAAGACCCAAACAGAAGACAGGCTATTCTGAAGAAACACTGTCCATATGGGTGCCAGAGTTGAAATTGACTTGACAGCACAGTGACAACATCACCACTGTTGTTGCATGCATTGTTAATGTGTAACTACATAGTTAGTACTGACACTTAATCTAAAGTGGGACCAATTTAGGGTAACTTATATGTTATAAAATCTGAAAAGAATGTAATGTATTGTTAAAATTTTCTGCTGGGGGTTAGGGCAAAAACGAGAGCTTCAAAGGCTTTCAAATGTTGAAGTTTAATATCACTTCAGTTATTGACAGGACTATTTTCCAAGCTCTCTTTATCCCTTAAAAAGGCTGTTTTTGTTACTATGACTTCAAGACTGATATATGAAAAAGAATGAATTCCGATGGGGCTGTTAAATAAAACTTTCTGCAAAACAAAATCTAATTCAACACTAAAGTAACAGCTCATGTATTGTGTAATAGTCATATGTGTGCATACTCCGCTCTTTGATCGCAAGATAAGTTTGTACTATTTACATTCCACCGAGGAAGAAAGAGCAGCCATTGATTAACTCATGGCGATTTGACATTTAGACTCTTCACACAGGGGACAGAGGGATGTGTTCATTTTGGCAGTTTAATCAGGCTGTCAGTTAACTGTCCCTCTCATACAATGACTCATTTTGAAGGACAGTCATTTGACTTGATAATTGCAGAAAGACTCATACACTTCAAAAATGGACAATTTGTGAAACTGATGAGTCAATAAAAGACACCAGCTATATTCTTGGCCACAGGCTTTCAAGCCTCAGTGGATCTTTCTTGACATTCAGCTATAAATGGTCATATTCAGTTTGAACACATCTGATCAAATGACATGTTGATTTTCTAAAAGAAAATAAGTTCAAATCTGAGAACACACTTCTGTACGGTTAGTGTTTATTTGCTGTATTTAACATATTGAAAGTAAACATAAAATGTGGCCTGTGCAAAAACTATGGCACATTTGATGCTATTTACCCCCCCAATATGGTACACATTAACAAATAGATAGAAATTGTGTGCTAAAATTTACAGAAAAATGCCACATTTGTGTTCATTCAACACGTCATTTGATCATATGAGTACATTTAGGTTACATTGCTTAATATAATATAATATAATATAATATAATATAATATAATATAATATAATATAATATAATATAATATAATATAATATAATATAATAATATAATATAATACACTGTTATATTGTCTGTAATTCAAATTATTTATTAGACTGAACAATGTTGTCTTGGTGTATCTCTAGAAAAATGTTTATAACAAGACATTGTCTAAATTCCTAAAGTTAAATCACCACATACATTGTTAGCCCCTTTACTGCACACACAAAAAAAACAATACTCAATTCATTTTTCTTGCATAAAATGATCCTTGATTTATTTTGTCAGACCTGATTAATAAATGAAAAAAAGCATGAAACAAAATGTGTGCAGGGATCCTTTTGGAGTTTGTTGCCTTGAGGTAACGTGTGACAATGAGAAGAAACGACACAAAGATATAGAGCCATGTTCCTCAAAGTGGCGAGACCTGGCTTGTCAATTCCACTGTCACACAATGTTGTTTCAGTGTAACAAAAAATGTATAGTAAATGTTAAAAAAGGTTTAAATGTGTCCACTAAGAGATAGCATGACCAAGTACATGCTTTGTATTGACTTACCTGAACTTTTCCCTTCAGTGTTAGCCCTATTGCTGTCTTTAAATATGAGGCAACGTTGTGCAATAGAGGTTTAACCCCTTAAATTCCAGTGTCTCTCTCTCTTAAGAACATGACCTATATGTTAGCTTATAGCAGTCGCTGAATAATACATTAATACAATAATAATCCTGCAGTTTGAATGAATTACCCTTTAATATTGATCACATCTGTTATTGTTCTTTGTTGTATTTTCATACATAATCATGAATTCTATGTTTTGTTTATTGTACCACTTGTTTGATTCTTTTTGAAATGTTTTTATTTTATTCCTTTTTCTTTCTATCTGAACAGTTTCTTGATTCTTTTATTTTTGTTTAGTTTAGTTTTAGATGCAGTCTTAAAATAAAATTGCCCAAATTCTATTATTAATAACAAAGTTAATATTATTAGTAGCCATGGTAACAGTAGTAGAAGTATTTTTATTATTGTTGTTTTTGATGTTTTACTTATACTATTATCACTATTTTGATAGTAAATATTCTTCTTCTTTTTATTATTATTATTATTGTGTTCATATAGAGCAGCCATTTACCCGGTTGAGGTTGAAGTTCTCCTGAGTTTGAAGGACCGGTTGTGAGGGCAGTGGATTGGCCTGTAGCAGAGCCACAAAGCCCAGCAGGAGAAACACCAGCGCACTCTTCATTTCTGCTGCCTCTGATCGCACTGAATCTCCAGTCTGTCCCAGTCAGACAAGAGAACCAACATTTTCCTCCTCCTCTTCTCTCAGAGGACACTGACCTGTGGGGTATGTGTGCTTTGGCCCACCGAAAACACCATCCAAAATCAGCCCAAGAGCAAAGGTCTCCTTATCTCTCTATTGACTCATCTTTTCTGTGCCTTATTTGTTTATTTGGAGAAAATGGTTTATAAGCTTAAAATGTTCCAAATAAATTTAAATGTAACAGAAAGGCGATGGGTGGAATCTACAGTTAAATAAGGCGGTTCTGAGATTATCATATCTGAGTTTATCATATCTGAGTTTATCTCATATCAAATCTGAAAATCTTTGGAAAGCTCACATGATCTGCATGAGTGGGAAAGACCTAGATTTCCCTGAATGGGCATGACAAAGTAAAAGAACAGGTTTTAGCTGAAGTCTGTTTTAGGTAAGAACATTTCCTGTCGGCATGTAAGTGAACAAATGATCATGATTTTCAATGTCACCACTTGTCCGAAATAAACTGAAAACTGTTGAAAAGCACAGATACACCCTGAAATCATTTTGCCACGTTTTATATGGATATAAGTTTTGTACTGTATATTTCTCTCATTTTTCTCTTTCTTCATTGACTACAATTTGTACATAAGTATTAATAGTGCTTCCAGTTCTGATTGTGTAAATGTGATTTACTTTTCAGGGAGACTGATAGCAGTAGAGCTACTCTCTGTGACTTAAGACACTAGCCATGTGGTTATCATAATTATTACAATCAGACATGGAGAGATTATCATCATGGGTTTATACTGCTGAAACTCCGAGGATCACTATCAGCTCAGTTGGTGGAATCAATTTGGCATTTGAATCTGTTGTTATAAATATTATTGGTATTATTATTAGTGATTGCACATTGTAAAGCAATACACAACACCTATACATATATATATATACATTTATAGGTGTTGCGTACAACACACGCACACACACACACACACATACAGAAATCTGTTATGAACACCCTATTTACCATGTACAATACCATAGCAACTATCAACAACCACTTAGCAACCCTGTAGCCAGAGGTGAAATATTTTACCCAAGGTAAAATATTACTCCAGTAAAAGTAGAAGTCCTTACTCTAGACCTCAACTTGAGTAAAAGTACAAAGTATTTGGCTTCAAATGTACTTAAGTATCAAAAGTAAAAGTGTAATTATAACTCTGATGTCCTGTTAGCATTTTTGTAACAAGACTCGCTTCATGAACTCATTGTAGGTGAAAATCCTCCAGTGTCTCTCTTGGTAAACCAGTCTTTTAATAGAAGGTCATTAATTAGTGACAATGACGTCTATTACAATGATCATAAGCACAAAACACTGAAGGTAAACAGTTTCCATCAGGGAGAACCGAATGGCTCTGAAATCACTTTTTACAAGCAAGCAAAGTTTCAGTTTAAGATTACTTTGTAAATTAGTTACAAGCTGAAAGAAAAACTTGCTTTAAATACAGGTTCACAAATAAGTTTTCCTTTACTGTATTGATCTGTTGGTCTCTGTTCTTAAACATAAACATGTTCTCTGTCTCTGTTCTTAAACATAAACTAACCGAAACTAATTTACTATAAAATGAAAGTGTTTGTATGAATTCAGAAAAAAGAAACATGCCAGTCACGTGAGTAAAAAGTAAGATATTAGACTTTGAAATGTAGTGGAGTGAAAGTAAAAAGTCGCTCAAAATGGAAATAATTAAGTAAAGTACAGATACACGAAAAAACTACTTAAGTACAGTAACGAATTACATTTACTTAGTTACTGTCCACCACTGCCTGTAGCAACCACCTGGGATACCTTAGTCATTGCCTAGCAACACCCTATCAACTACTTGGTATGCCATAGAAATCATATAGCACACCACCTGGGACACCACAGCAACTGCACTGCAACATCTTAGCTAACTTTAAGCTGTGCAGTCACGCATGTTCCTAAGGAAGTGTACTTTTAAATATAAAAATATAACATATAAAATGCACCATACATTTGTTATGTTTTATTTTCCCCCATTATGTTAAACTCATCTAATAATAACAGTAATTGTGTATTAAGATGAGCAGAGTTCTCTGCACTGTTCTCTGTAGAGGAGGTGTTCACTTATTTTCATTCAGAAAAACATATGATTTAGCGCTCAAACTTTTGCACATGACACACACACACACACACACACACACACACACACACACACACACACACACAAAGAGAAACATACGCAAGCAGGCTGCTCAGAGGAGAAATCAAACTGTATTTTTATACAGTTCCATTAGCAAAAGTTACTACAGAGTAATTTGACAATTTAGCAACTGAGTTACATCTAAGACAACAATGCAGGCTGTCAGTAAAGTTTCATACTGTGAAGTTCTTCCAGGTTGTTCAGCTTATTCAGTGAAGAAAGTGTAGATATTTGCTGGCTCATGATGCACTGCGCCATCATAATGCCCCAAAGAGACAGACTCTGGAAAAAATGAAGCATAAATATTATGCCATTTGTGTTCATGTATTTTTGATTATATGTTTTTTTTTACAATAGTAAATGTATGCTTCTGTTTTGTTATTGTTTGCTACACTTTGTCACATCTTTGTGTAAATATGTACTACAACAGTAACACCATACACATTGGTCATTTTATCAGAAACACCCACCATATGAGTACACTTTACTGACTGTAGCTCATCTGTTGCTCACATTTACAGTTCCCCTTTACCCTGATCATCAATGGAAAGGGAACACCATAGGACCACTGCTGACCAGATATTATTTGGGTGGTGGGCCACTCTGAGCACAGCAGTCACACTGACACAGTAGTGGCTTTCTAGTGAGTGTTGTTTGGCCACAACAGGTATCAGACAAAGGCAGTGTTTCTGGAATTTTTACACTGTGTTCACTGTTCTGTTCAACACATCTACCTTTGTAGTGGTACAGTTAGAGACTGTAGCTCATATTTTTCTATGCACAATTTTCTCATCAGCCATAAAATGCAATGTTCACTTGTTTTAGAGCAGCTTTAGAGCAGCTCAACCGCATTTCACACACACAGAGAACCATCTGTGTCTTAGTTAATCTGATAACAGAATTGGGGGAGGGGGGTATTTTATTTGATTATATTTAGGAAAACTAAGTGATTTACATTCTGCTGGCAAAATGGCCACTAGGGGTCCTGTAGAACTAGAGAATTGTAGAACAACCCACTACTGAAATGTTATTTGGTCAGTGGTGGTGCTATGATGATCATGGTCCATTGATGAATTGGGTAAAGGGTAGATGATAAATTGTGCAGTAACAGATGGGCTGCAATCAGTAACTGTAAACCTATAAAGTGCAGCTATGTGGTAGGTGTTTCTTTGGGCACTTCATGTGCTGTTTCTATTATTTTATACTCCTGTATGGACCATTCTGTCAAATTAGTTCAAATTGCAGTCCTATAATAAAAAAAAAAAAAATGTAGAAAATACTAAGTATTCAGACCTTAGACATTTACATGGATTATGTTATGATTTATTTAAACCCAAGGCATTAATAGAGATAGTAACAAGCTAAATATGTACAAAATCATAATTTACAGGGTTCTTCTCATTGGGAAGTGTCTGTCCAAAAACCCTAATCTCCAAATTTACACATTTAAAATGACATTTAATATTTTTTTCAAGTTGTTTTTAAAACAATCTTTCTGATTTCTTTTAAAGTGAATTTGAAAGATTTAGATGTATTAGGACATTAATTCTTAAATAAAAAAAAAAAATTTACAAAAATGCTGTACCTTATACACTAAAGATGAACAGTTTTAGTGCATAGGTGGATCTCTGTTCCTCATGGCTGTCCCTCAAATTCTGAAAATCAGTGTAACACATTAAAGAACTGTCACTACCGAAATAATTATTTTCTGCAATTATGTAAGCTTTTCAGTGTTTTATTGAAAAACAATATGATTTTGTGTGTGTACAGTTGTTCAAAGCTGTGTTTGCTAGTCATGTACTGTCCAGTGTTTGTAGTTTCTGCAAAAAATTTTGCTAAAATTTCCATGATTGAAACAGTCACTACTGAAACATTTGGTAAAGTTTGGTCAGGTTATAATTGATTTGGAATGTTCAATCATATGTTTTAATAAATTAAACATAAGGTATAGAGTCACTCAAAGCAAAAGGATTGTAGTCATAAATCAGAGCTACTTAAAAGATCAAAATGTGTTTTTAACTTTGTCCTTGAACAAATTTGGTAGAATGATCCATATCAGTTCAGCACTGTTGCTACTGTTGTCCCCAAAATGAATCTCTATCCAGCTACTTTTGCATTAACATTTATACCAAATTTTTAAAATTCCCACACTATTTGTTCCATCATCTTTTTACTGTTAGGAGAATCATACAAATAGGTGCCTATGGGGACATGAAAATAGTGTCTACTCACCTACTGTCCTGAAGGAGGGCAGTTGTCTAAGTAAAGGTAAAAAGGAGAGTTAAAGTAGTAGAATTTTTTGAATGAATGTATTTATACATACACAATAGGCCTCATGTTTAACATTACCAATGTAGCATATATTTGATCTCTCACCTGCAGGTGGTGATGGGGTCAGAATGGACCGCTCAGGGAAACCCTGCTGCATGGCATACTTTTTGAACTTCTCAATCAGCTCAGATCTCAATGTCTGGGTACGTCCTAGAAGGAGAACAAAGGCATTACACTGTCAGAAAAAAGGTACATTTTATGCCCTCAAGGTGCAAACAATGTGAATGTACACTCAAAGGTACAACATGGCCCTTTAAGTCCAATTGTGTACCTTAAATGGATTTTAAAGGTACAATATGTTTATTTTTCTGAGGAAATGGGTATATTTGTAGATATTAATATCTTCTCATGTAGAAAAATTGAAAATAAAAAAACATGAAGTTTAGATTAAAAAGTGTAATTGCAACAGAATACGGTACAATTGTGTTGTATATAGGTGCTTAAGTAAAGTTTGCACTGAGAGCTTCATTGTCCATCTAAAAATCAACATACCCTTATGAGACATACACATTTATATCTGTACTTTATACATCCACACTGTAAATTCTTAGCTTACCATACAGAGACACTTGAGTATACTCCCTGTTGAACTTCTTGTACTTGAAAAGCAAAGCATACTCGGTGTAGTTAGTCTCCACTATTGTGACATCCTTCATTATATTGTGACCTGCAATATAATCATATCAGAAGATTTGGGTTACAGATCAAGACTTCCCTAAATGATAAAAATAGAGTTTTATTCAATAATTAGTTAAATGAAGTGTAACCTTAACAATCTAATCTGGAAACTGAACCCTAGATGCTAGTCACATTTCTGTTCTTTTGAGGTGCAACAGGACTCAGTCCTAGGATCACTGAAAATGTATAGTACTAACGTGTGCTAAAGTACGTGAACACTCCAGGCACGGCATTCTTCATGTATGTGAACATTCTGCTCTTGCAGCCTGTGGATCTGCTGATAGACACAGGAGCAAATGTTTACACACGCACACCACACAAAGTATAGCCAGCAGCACAATGAACATTGTAACAGAAAAAGGAAGTATTTGGTGAAAGAAAAATCTAATTTGCACAATTTTACACTTACCCAGAAGTGGTTGATCATCCAAGACTTGTTTTGCTTTTTTAGTTTTAGTTTTAGTTTATCATCTACTGGAGCTGCAAGGCTAATGTTGCTAACACACAATGTAAGTCACCCATATCTTATCTGTAAATATGTCTCTAAGACTTCTATTAACCCTATTCCAGATTCTAATTAAGGTTTTGCAGACTTGTTAATGTGAAACTTTAGACAGTTTAGACAACAGCTGTCCTTCTTCTAAGGAGAAGGCAGAATTCACCTGTTGCGCTTGTGTTTATCTGTACAGTGAAGTTTTATTCATTTTCACAGTTCACAGTATGTCATACTGTGTCATAATCTATATCAACAAATCTTAAAAATAAGACAAGGATGTGGTTTGAGAAGATTGAGAAAGTTTTGGGGATGTATTTACAGCAAAGATTTGGGTGACTATTGACTTCTACTGTTTGTTAGCAACATTAGCCTCACAGGCTTAAGATTTTGAAAATGGCTCTATGTAGCACCAAAAAGGGTTCTTCAACTGTGTTCAGGGAGAAACTGTCAAAAACAGATAATACCACTTACATCATTTTCCACATAGTCATATTGACATCACCATTGTCTTTAGGTTCCACTATTCCCATATTGATTGTGAGCCTGTTTCTGAACAGTGCAAAGCTTGAGGAGTCATCAGCCAGACCCACACGGTACCACTTCCCTGCAAACTGAACACAAACGTGTACATACACAAATTATGGAGAAAAAGAACACCAGGACAACATTTTGTTGACTCTACAACATCTTAGAAGACTCTAGAACAGTGAAACTCTCTATTGCAGTTCTGGGGACCCCATTGCTACCCAGTGAATTACAGGGACCAATACACTATATGGACAAAAGTATTGGGACACACCTCTTTATCACTGAATTCAGGTGTTTCATTCAGTCTCATTGCCACAGATATATACAATCAAGCACCTTGCCATGCAGTCTGCCTTTTTGTAAAGGAATTTTATAGAGCTCACTGTGTTTGAGTGTGGTACTCTAATACGAAGTCACTATTGCAAGTCAGGTTACAAAATTTCTTCCCGCCAGGAGAACATTACCTGCCTGACTGCATTGTGCTGACTGTAAGTTTGGTGGAGTAGGAATAATGCTATGGGGTTGTTTTTCAGCAGTCGACATAGACCCCTTAGTTCCAGTGAACAGAAATCTTAATACCAAGACATTTTCAACAGTTTTATGCTTCCAACTTTGTGGGAACAGTTTGGGCAAGGCCCTTTTCTGTTCCAGCATGACTGAGCCCCAGTGCTCAAAGCAAGGTAAATAAAGGCATGGCTGAGAGAGTCTGGTGTGGAAGACATTGACTGGCTCACATAGAGCGCTGACCTCAACCCCATCGAATACTTTTGGGATGAAGTAGAACGGAGACTGTGAGTCAGGTTCTTTCGTCCAACATCAGTGCCTGACCTCACACATGCTCGTCTGGATTAATTCATCAAAAATTACCACAGACACACTCCGAAATCTTGTAGAAAGCTTCCCAGAGAAGTAGTAGCTGTAAAGGTTGCAATGGGGCATAATGTAATGCCTATGGATTTAGAATGGGATGTCATAAAAGCTCCTGTAGAGGTGAATACTTTTATCCATATAGTGTAGCTGTATTTAACCATGCTATTATGTCAGATTGCTCTTTTGTCACTGCTACAATAGAATCTTTTTTGGGATTATATGTACTTTGCAACTTTCTGAAATGTTTTGTCTAATATTCTTAGTGGGAAGTATCTTGTATCTTCAGGCTAACTCAAATAATGCTTGATTTGTAGCTGTCAATATGCCATGACTGAGAAAAGAAAACAGAAAAACTAGAAAAAGGAGACTGAAACTGGGCATCTGTCCAGGAGATGTAGAACCTATGTTGATGGTTTAGTAAGTCAAAAAACAAACAGGTAATCCCAACCTTTTTTCACCTAATTTTCAACCTTGATCATATGGCCAATGCTGTCTAATTGGCCTTAAATCTGTCTAGGCCAGAGAAACAGAAGGCAAAGAACCATCATCTCTTTATTGCAAAACAACCTTTAGACAGATCCTTAACACGAGGGCTGTTCAACTCTATTAGTGCTGCAACTGCTGTTGAATTTAAATGCTGCACTACTGAAGATAGAATCTTACCAAACAGGTGGTGAGGAAAATTGGAGGACACCAGTCATTGTAGAGATTTCACACAAATATTGTTGTCTTCATTATATTTCAAACCAGTTAAACCACACATAGAAACCACATTAATATAGAATCAGCAAAAACTGGATATCCTACTCCAGACTCAGGTGTTTCCATCAACCACAGGAAAAAAAAAAGAAGAACAAACAAACAAACAAAAAAAACAACAAAAAAACCCCACTAGGGCAGACTATTCCAACAAACCCAAACATTACGTAGGTGTGCCATGCCTGTTTGTGACTGTTGGGAAGTTATTAAAATGTTCGTTCCCATTCATTTGCTTTGTCAGCACTTTGACTGAACTTCTTGATGATGTAGCAACTGTAAATAAAGGATCTGACTGTTTAAACAGAGTATCTGCGCTTTCTGAAGAACCAAGAGGCAGAAGTGAGTTAGTAAAACTGTGTGAGTCTCCCTTAAATTGACCCACATTTATTACCCATTGAATGATAGACTAGATGGTTTGAACCCTGTTGTTATGCCAAATTGGTTTTCTTGACACCGGTCCAGTGAAATCATTTCATCTACTGCAAAGCTTTCTGGAATAACTTTACTTAGAAGTGAACTATCTTGTATGTTCCACCTCAAAAAAAAAAAACTTTAGTGCACTCACTAGAGAAAATGTGAACTTACTGTCAATTTCTTCTTGTTTTTGGCACAAGTTTTTGAACTGCTATCATTTCTTGTAGTTGTTTAGTGATTTTGGGGCTCTAGACAGGAATGGGGCCCTCATTCCTTATTTAACATCAACATGAACATGTTTATTATAGCTTAGGTTTTCATAGGTGCGCTAGGCAGCCACCTACCTTTATCTAGCACAAAGACCCTTGGTCTCAGGTTGAACAATACAGGTTAAGAGTAGTGAGACCACCCTTCATCATAATTTCCAGTCAAAATGGTGATTTATTACATTTTATTCTTCATCATAGGAATATCAGTTTTTTGTATTTATTGTGTCCACACTTCATCACAGCTTCTACTCTTTTCAGGAGACTCACTTTCAATTTCTCAAAGAAATATTTTTTTCATACCTCCAAAGCTCAGTCTTAGCAGTTGGTTGCATTTTTCTGCTTCTTACAATCCAAATAATTCCAAACACATTCTGTGATGTTGAGGTCTGAACTCTGCGGTAGTCAGTCCTACCCACTGCACCACCAGGTCACCCTGCAATAAACTGGCTCTTTCCTTTTCTCAGTAAGAGCTTCTTGACAGCTACACATCCTTTCAGACTCATAGCGCTGAGTTGTCTTCTCACAGTGGAAAGATGAGCAGAAACAGCTGTTGATTTTTTAAAAATCTGAAGCAGCTTGATTTTCTCTTCTCTCTCAAAGATTTAAGCTTTAAGTACTGTTTATCTGACGGGGGCAGTGTTGGTGTCCCATTTTGTCTGCAGCTTTTAATCTTTTTTTAATCATTTAATTATGGAAATTATTTTTACTTGTTTTCCTTTGACTTTCCCCTTCCTAATGCAAGTGAACTATGTCTAAATAAATAAATATGTCCTGAATATCTCCTAAAACATGAATAACTTGTACTTAATGCTGATGATGAAGGGTAGTCTATGACTTTTGCACATTAATGTATGTATATATCAGTGAAATGTTAGTAAATCATTACATCATTTCAATTAGATGGTTCAGGTGGACCAGGACTAGAGATTGTAGAACCAATCAAGTTTAGTGAGGTTTTTCTGCTTTTTTAGAAGAAATGGTTCTTGGAACTTTATTCGCACTCAGAGAAGTTTTTTTAGCTAGAGAAGAACTTCATTACACATTTCATGCAATTCTTTGTTATTTGTTTGAATTGAAAAGTTGATGTTCCTGTTATTTTTTAAAACATTGAAATGCTTTCATACACCCTGAGTCAAAGAATCTCCAAGCAGTTCATAATCTTATACATTTGACTCCTACAGTCATATGCGAAAGGTAAAATGGCATGTTTGGGATTTTAAGTGAAAATCAGTGACACACATCCTATGTTCATTTTAATGCTCAATTGCTGTTTTTTTACTTTAAGATATTGAGAAAAAAAGACATAAAATGGTCTGTGAAAAAGTCATCGCACACCATGATTTATGTTTTTCTAATATGCCAACTGAGATCATTGTAGAGGGTTTCATTTAGAAAATCAACAAAACCTGTAATCTGACCATGGGTGTTCAGACTTCTGCATATGGCTGTATAAGATGGTGTAACGTACCATTATATATTACACTGTTTAGTAAAGTATCTTTAAAAATTCTGGAAGTGACCAAAGACACATAAGGCAGCAATGAAGTTTCTCTCACCTTCTTAATGTCAAAGTTTTTCTGAGGCTGGATGTCTCCAAAGGTGTCTCTCAGGAGCACGGCCAAAGCGATGGTCGCAAGGATAAACTTCATGGTCAAAGGAGAACAGTGGACCAGAGCCAGGAAAACAGAGCAGCTCAAGCAGCACTGAGCACCAAGAGCTTTTGTAAGATTGTGCCAGCCTGCACAGCTCTGCCCCAACCAACCCAGCCAATCAGAGACATGGACAAGCATCTAACAAAGTTACTTTTCATGGAAAGGTAGAGCTATACGGAAAAAGAAATAACCAGTCAAAGCACACACTCAGCATGTTTCACATGGAGTACATATTTAACAGCTAGAGAGCTCTGCTTTTTCCACTAACTCTGGATCAGACTCTGGTACCACTGTTTACTACGTATATTTGACATTTTAGACACAATCTTCACACGGAGGATAAATTTATATTCTTCTTTGCATGTGTAGTCCTTTATCATTTTGTTAAATTATCTGAAGTTCAATCAAGTCACTATTTTAAGGCAACCAGGTTACTAACTCTTTTAAGTTAAATCATGTTACTCAATGTACAGAAAATGAACGCGTAAGTGAAAGTATGGCACTGTTTCAAACTCTTACTCAGTTAAAAGTAGAAGTAAAACTGTATCTACATTTGAACATACTCACATATGTGTCCATTCTACTAAATCAGTTCAAACTGCGGCCCCAGAGTAAAATACACTACCAAGAAAACAAAGTCTTCAGACCTTACATGGTATTTCAAGGATTGTTATGATCTATTTAAACACAATGCATTGGGTTTAATTGGGATAGTAATAAGCTAAATATATACAAAATCATTTAGAGTGTACTTTCTGTTGGAGGTGGCTGCCCCAAAGCCTAACCCCTAAATTTGGAAACATTTGAAAACAATACTTAACATTTTTTCCCTTTAGATTTATCATGAGTGCAATTAAAAAAAAAAAAAGCTTTCCCATGTTTCATAAAAACATGCAAGAGTTTTAGTCCGTTGGCAAGGCCTTATTGTAGTCATGCCCCTACATTTTAGAGCAGGCAGTGAGACTGCATCCCTCTCCCTCATGGCCACATGAACCACTTTTCCAGTGCATGGTAACAGCTTGACTTGACTTGACTGTATATATATGTGTATATGTGGGGTTGGTTAGTGTAGTGGTTAACACCTCTGCCTTCTACACTGCAGACTGGGGTTCAATCCCCACCTGGGTAAACATCCTACACTATACCAATAAGGGTCCTTGGGCAAGACTCCTAACGCCGCCTTGGCCTCCCTGTGTAAAATGATCAAGTTGTAAGTCGCTCTGGATAAGAGCGTCAGCCAAATGCCATAAATGTAAAATATACCACTGCATATATATTAGTACCTTCTCAGTGTAGTTGGTCATCAATAGTGATGCCAAATGAAACTGCCAAGATATGACGGAGACAATTTTGTTCAGTAGAGACTGATGGCAGCATGACAAAAGACCACTGACAAAAAAGGGAGAGTTTGAGAAAAACTACATCAGAGTTCATATGATGAGACAAATCCAGTTGCGCATAAAAGGCGATGCAAGAGGCTATGCTAACTTGGTAGCTAATGTTAGGATATGTGTATAGCGATTCTTTCCGACCAATTAGTAATCTGCAGCATTTTTCCATCAACTTTTAGTATCGGCTCAGATCGCTTGGAACCTCAACAGATATGATACCAAAAAACTACTGGGTGTTGGTAACCAGGCATCAACTTTTGCCTGATGGAAAATCAAAAAAGGCGAGTAGAGTCGACTCGAATCGAGTCGGTAAGCGCCTTTGAAGAATCCCATTGTTTTCATCGTGTCCCAAAGTCTAAAAATCAGACTGATCAGCATGGATCATTAAGACTTATTCCTACCGAAACACATTTTCTGCAATTAAGTACACTTTTCAGTGTTTTAATGAAAGCTATTATGATTTTATGTGTGTACAACTGCTCAAAACTCTGTTTGCTACTCTTGTACTGGCTGGTATTTTGAGCTCAAAATAAAATATGTTATATTTCCAAAAGTATTTGGTTGTCTGCCTTCACACGCATATGAACTTGAGTGACATCCCATTTTTAATATGATGGTTTAATGTGATGTCGGCCCACCCTTTGCAGCTATAACAGCTTCAACTCTTCTGGGAAGGCGTTCCACAGTGTTTAGGAGTGTGTTTATGGGAACGTTTGACCATTCTTCCATAAGCGCTCTTGTGAGGTCAGACACTGATGTGGGACGAGAAGGCCTGGCTCGCAGTCTCTGCTCTAATTTGTCCCAAAGGTGTTCTATCAGGTTGAGGTCAGGACTCTGTGCAGGCCAGTCAAGTTCTTCCACACCAGACCTTGCTCTGTGCACTGGTGCACAGTCATGTTGGAACAGGAAGGGGCCATCCCCAAACTGTTCCCACAAAGTTGGGAGCATGAAATTGTCCTAAATTTCTTGGTCTGCTGAAGCATTAAGAGTTCCTTTCACTGGAACTAAGGGGCCGAGCCCAACTCCTGAAAATCAACCCCACGCCATAATCCCCCCACCACCAAACTTTATACTTGACACATTGCAGTTAGACAAGTACCATTCTCCTGGCAACTGCCCGAACACTGCTCTAGAGTCCAGTGGTGGCACTATGCGCCACTGCATTCAATGCTTTGCATTGCGCATGGTGATATAAGTCTTGGATGCAGCTGCTCGGCCATTCCATGAAGCTCTCTACACTGTTCTTAAACTAATCTGAAGGCCACATGAAGTTTGGAGGTCTGTAGCGATTGACTCTGCAGAAAGTTGCCGACCTCTGCGCACTATGTGCCTCAGCATCCACTGACCCCGCTCTGTCATTTTAAGTGACCTACTATTTCGTGGCTGAGTTGCTGTTGTTCCCAATCGCTTCCACTTCGTTATAATCCCACTGACAGTTGACTGTGGAATATTTTGTAGTGAGGAAATTTCATGACTGGAGTTGTTACACAGGTGGCGTCCGATCATGGTAGCATGCTGGAATTCCTGCTCCTGAGAGCGACAATAATAATTTCTACTAATGGAATATTATGTTAGCACTAAGCTAAACTAAGAGCTGTTCACGTGAAGACTTTGTGGCTGTTCTAGATTAAACATAAATGTTTAAAGCTTGCAAAACATTTAATGTTTAATTTGATGCTTCTAACAGACATTTAAACAGATCTTACCATTTCTATTTAACAACGAATTGAAACCCGGTTAGCCTACTGCTCATATTCAGTCAATGACGTATCCAGAACTTCCAGAACACCTAGAGGAAGTTTTCCTCACAAAATTGGTCCCACCCATTAGAAATCAAAACGTGATTGGTTGATTCCACTTCCTAATTATGCTGGGGGTTAATTTGACTATTTAATCCCTCACCTCAGCTCTCAGTTCAGTCCACTCAGAATTGAGAGAAGCATGGCTGTGTCAAACACTGTCCTGACTGAGGAATCTTCAAGTTTCAAGAATTTAACACTTTTCATTTATAGAAAAGCAAAAAAATAAATAAATATTAATACACGTGCAGAGTTTAAATACACAAGTAGTGATATTAAATAAAAATGAACTAAAATTGCAGATATGCATTTATTAAAGAAACCATTCCTCCTTTTCTGAAGGCCAAGGCTGCCCTCTGAGGTTTCTCCTCTAGTCTAATTAAATCAATAAAATGGATAAGAACTGAACTGAAAAAGAGAAAATGATGCATTCATTCTGAGATTTGTGACCAGAACTCTGAAGGTTTAAATTGTAACTGAGTAAAAGTACAATTGTTAAATTTCAGTAGTACTAAATATAAACCTTCCAAAAGCATTTTCCACCCCTGGTCCTCTTCAGATCTTCATAGAAGTAATGAATTTTCACAGCTGGCAATAAAAATACCCACCAACACAAGTTTCTTTATTTTTTATTAATATTGATTTTCAGATGCCATGTTTTGTTTTTCTTCTTCAGAGCATGATTTACAGCTAAAGTCTTTGAGACAAGAGGACTTCAGTGCGACACTGCACACCTCACACACCTCCACACACTTCCACACACTTCCACACACACACACACACACACACACACACACACACACACACACACTATACTAACCGAGCCACCGGCCTAACACTCTTTTCCCTTTTCTGATCTACAACTGCAAGATGTTGTTCCTGAGTACCAAACAGAAAACAAGAAACATCAAAAAAGGTGCATTTATGACCAGCAGACTGATTACAGTGACAAGATCAATGTTAAATTTTCAGAATGGAAACAAAATGGACATTCCTGCTTCCTAGGCAGCCATTTTAGTAGTTATTTTTAGTCATCCGCAACATGCAGAAGTTTCCTGGTGGTCTGAGGGTTTAGCACCACACATGTGGCTATAATGTAGAGTCCATTAGTGAGTACTTGAAGTAAACCATTTTTTTGTGATAAAAAAGGGCAAGTATATGGCAAAGCTCAATTCATTGGTGAAGAAGCAAACATCTTTAGTTTAAAACAGTCAAACGGAACCAAAGGTCATTTCAAAAGTGTTCATCTCCACAAACTGCTAGGCTTGCTAACCCACAAATGCAGCTTCTGCAAGCTAATCCCTCCTTGGTCCTGTGCAGCAAATAAAGCTAACATAAAAAAAGTGTCTGCTCACAGCAAAATGCAAGTCAAGATATCAAACACAATTAAAATATAATTTATGATAAGAAAAAAAAAAAAAAAAAAGACATTGGTACATCAGCAAGAATTTAGCCATTCTGAGCTGTCAGTGTTTATGGAATGGAGCTGTACAAGTTTTTAGTCAAAACAGTGGTAACCGCAGCCCCTGCAGGATGAGAGCTGGAACTGCATCCTGGTTTTCCCTCAGCCCATACGTGCTTTACAGAATTAAAAAAATGAAATAAATACTTTTTTAAAAAAAATATCACACTTGCTCCCACATTCATTTGAAACCCCCTTCAGCCTGAAAGCAGATAACTTGAAGCTGTGTAGTCCTAAAGCTGCACTATGTAAGATTTGTTAAAAGTCAGGAGACAAAAAAACCCCCCAAAAAAACCAACATAACAGTGTGTGTGCTGTTGTGAGTCACCCAGGAAAACCTGAAATAATAATTTGAAAAGTCAGAGTCGTAGGGGAGCTGTTTTGGAACACAGCGTATATCTTTACTTATTCATGTCACACACAACCTCAAAAAGGCAGTCTTTCTTGATGTTTAGGTTTCAAAGGCAAAAAAATAAAATTTAAAAAAAAAAAAATCAACATCATGATGTCATCGTCGTTGTCAACAGTCGATATTTCACCTACATATTCAGAAGATGTTTAAGTTTTGACTGAGTTCTCTATAAAAACTTCCAGATCTTAATTTGGAAAAGAGGTCTTCTGCACATTGCATGCAGTTACACATTCCACCAGAGAGGTCTCCAAATCCCCAAAACTTACATAGTGCAGACTGAAATGTTGGACAACTTAATGACATTTGGGATCAGCTTATTCAGTCTATGATTATTCACACTTATTTTTTGCATTTTGCTTTCACAGTTAGACAACTAGTTTCCTGACTTCACTGAAACACAGCTGCAAGAATACGACTCAAAGACTTCATTCATTTTTTAAATGGGATTTCTTCCTAGGAGTTGCAGGTCATCACGGTCATATCAAAATCTCAATTTCCCCCACCCCATTGTATTTTTAAACATCAGCTGCCATTTACATTGTGTGAATCTCAAAAGTTTCTGATCGGAGCTGTAAGGTTTTGTTACGACAGTGTCGCATGTATGCAAGTTTGAGTGCTTATGAAAGAAGATGAGCTTCTGGAACTGCGAGTTTTACTTGTGAGAGGCCTCAGCTTAGTTGTCTACAAAGACTCCTTGCTGTCATAGGACTGCATGTGCACCTGTACGCACACGTGCAAACACACAATTTTTCACAGCTGAGACAGAAACCCGAGAAAAAGGGATAAAGCTGATAGCTTTGGGTCAAGTCTCAAATCTGCCTTAGACTGTGAGCTAATGCGTGCCTGCCCTCTCTCTCACTCACCCAGAAGAATGACAAGAGAAAAGGAAACTAAAAGAGAACAATACACGTCCAGTCATTACATTTAAGAACAAAGTCACCAATCTCTTAAGAACAATTTAAATGACAAAAAAGGAGTCGTAGTTCAGACAGTGGAGTGCGGTAGACGGCATGGCTGCACCTGATGGGCCAAAAACTGGGGCCTGACCAATACGGAAAATGACAGATACAGAGCAAAAATGTTCAAAGAACTGATCATATTGGGCAGTATGATTCAATATTTTTATAGTTATGTTAAATTTTTTATATGCCAATAGTTTCAGTTAACTAGTGCTTTGGGGGCACTCAGACAATGCAATATTAATGTTATTGTGATCAAGAAAATGCCTTGAAGTACCGTGATATTACATGATTGCCACATGACCATACCCCTAGACAAATCAACTCTTTAAAGTGTGCACTTCTTTATTGTCTGTGAAGCAACACTCACGGTGACTGAAAATCACCCCTTTGGCCTGAGAAACAGGCTTAAGATGCGCAATTAGGTTGAAAAACCTAACATTTTGTATTAAAGGAGCGCTCTACGTCATCCACATCTGAACAATAATTTTTGAGGATGCCTTCGCTCTAGTCAGTCATCCAACATGGAGACATATGTTTCATTTTTTCTGTATTTTATTCCCAAAAATGGTCATCATTTATTTTTAAATTAACATTTTCCAATGCCTATCAATTTGTACTAAATCAGGCTGTTTTTGTTACTGTGGCTTTAAGACTGATAAACTTAAGTGATCTCTGCTCTGACTGGCTGTCCTGTTTCCTTATTCAAAAAGCACAAGAGCTGAAACTTCCTTAAAATAACTTGTAGGCTGAATATGTGGACATATTTAAATGAGTTGGTTCTTGTAACATTACAGAAACTATGAAGTCAAAATGCTCTGTTTGTCTGCAGCTCAGTTTCCATAAGTACATTTCAAAATTTAAAAAATGTTTAGATATTACTCCATTAAAACTCCTTTACTTAAAAAAGTGAGGGAAATTCGGTTTCATATAATATGGGGCCTTTAAACAATAAAGATATGTGGATGGATGGATGGATGTTTTCAGTTCTTTTACATCAACATCCTATCCTCTTGCTAAAGGTCAGGTCTGAATGCAAGATGTATTTCAATTCCTCATAATTGATTGTTTTTCATGTGAGAGGCATAAAATACAAAACAAGCCAATAATGATCAGTATTTCCTCAGTGTGATTTTCACTAAGGTCTGTGGAACCTTAATACTGGCCGATATTATCGGCCAACCAGTAGATCAGTCAGGCCCTACTAAAAACCTTACGACCTCAATGACTAATGCCATCGTTGCCCTGGCCTTAACTGAGGGTTCAAAGTTTAGAAAAAAGACCATTGTGCCCTCCTGCTCACCCCCAAATAACACATCTAACCATCTTCCCTTTGTATTGAATTTGATTCAGTGAGGGCTCTGGCAATAAACAAAAAGTGTGACTCAGACTAACGCAAGAGCTGTCACAAGAAGCCGTTTCCTCTCATGTGCACATTCACACTCATACACACACGTATGCACACAGATATAAATAAATTAACAGGCGTAATCAGTGATAACGGGGAACAAAAGGGGAAAATCCGGTCCGCTGCTTCGGCGAGAATATAGCTACCCAACGTTTTCGCTCCCACTGTCACTATTAAACATGATATTTTGGCTAATGAGGAGATGTGTGACTGGTTTCTATATGGAGCTTTGGGGTTGGAGACTGAAATGAGTGTTGAATAGTGGGGGGAAAAAAAAAAAGATACCATGATAATGGGGGTATCTACAGGGACACACACAATGGACGGAGTGAGTGTGAGTTCAAACAGAGGTGCACCAGAGGAAGTAAAATAAAATCTAAAGGGAAAGTCAAAGGGAGGGGGCACAGCCAAACATGACTCAGCATGTTTAGGACAAGCAGAAGGGGCCTAGGAAGTGGACAAAGCAAGTCGCCAAAAGGTAGAGAAGATGGAATTAGACAGTGAGGGGTTATGGAGAAGTGGATTGGGACCAGGCCTGTAAGACCAGGTGCTGAGCTCATAGTAAGGCACAGTGCTCTGTTTGTGTTGATCATTCATGATGCTGCAATTAAAACACAAGATAAATGGGGTGGTAAGAATGACGGAGCAATTGTGTTCCCCTTCTTCTCTTTTCTCCTTGCCAAGCTCGCTCAGCCTTGAGGGGACACTGCTACGAGATGGTGGCGTTCTGTAGCACCGGAGCGTTGTATTCCTCTCCCAAGCCTCCATGCAAAGACTTCTAGAGAAATCCATGTGTCAAAACAAAATCGAAGCACACTCTTTGAGCCCAGTCTGCACAATGCTACTGCACACCGCGTGTACATTCCATACATTCCATACGTTCATACGCTATCACCAAAAGACATAAAAAAAAATAAAATAATAATAATTAAAAAATAATAATTTATGCAATGTTTTTCCACACCAAAACAAACAAAGACTGCCCTCTACAGGTCTGGAGGAGTTAGCCAGGCACAGTTTTGGCAAACATACAGCACACAGACAATGTAGCACGCAGGCTTGATGTTTACAACACACTTACATACTGACTTGTAAATAGATGGTAAACTACTCTACAACTTAAATATATTTGGTGCATGAATAGAATTAAATAAATAGCATTAATTGAGTCTTTTTATGGCTGTCTATTGCTCTGCCAGGGCTGGACTGATATTGCACGATAATCCATGCAGTTTTGGTTACATCCACCATCTCCATAGCTGAGCAGAAGCAGGGCTTTAGGGTGCACTCAAGTCGACACTTGATTTTAAACCCCTATACTGAATAGACAGAAAATGCCCTTTTTAAAAAACCATTTGGGCGGGCCAGCAGCCATTGTGCAGATTAGGCAAAGGAGCAAAACGCCTCAGTGTTTGTGTGTCTTAGTCCACGTGCCGTTCCACGCGACGCACTCCGGCTGTCAGAACGGACGAATGGGATGGGGAACTTGAACGTGACTTTGAATGTGTTCCTTTTGCCCCTCACTGTGGTTGCTGAGGTAACGAGGGGCGGGGTACAGAGGAGGGAGGGGGAGAAGGCGGGGTTTTTATGAGGAAGTGGCGGGGTCGGCAGTGGCCTCACAGTTTTTGCTTTCCTGAGACGATGCTACGGTGGAGTTCTGCATCCAGCTCCACGTAGCGTCCCTTACTACAGTCCAGGAAACACAGCCTGTCGGACACCACAGACGGGTCAAAGCCCTCTCTACGCAGGTCCATCTTCTGGAACTTGAAGGTCCCTGAGAGGGAGAAAGACAGGGCAGAGAGAAGCAAAGAATTAATACTGCATTCTCAGGCAGACCCAAACTGAGAGACAGAGCAAGAGCGAGAGAGAAGACAGACAGATTTGCATTGTATATTACTCCTGTTATTATTTCCCAAGGCTGGTTCATGGTTTGGACCAAAAAACAAAAAACTTGGGATACCACACCACAGACCAGCAACACTTTACTAACCACCTGGGATACCACAGCAATGGCCTAGCAACACTTAAGCAACCACTTGGGTCTCCACAGCAATAGTCTATGAACATCTTAGCAGTCACCTGAGATAACACAGCAACACCTTATCATCATGGTGGACTCCATAGCAACAGCCCAGCAACATTTTTGCAACCACCTGGGTTACCGCAGCAATGGCCTAGCAACATTTTAGCAGTCAGCTGGGATAACACAGCTACATCTTAGCAACAACCTGGGTTAGGTTAGCAATGGCCTGGTAACACCTTGGCAACCCATTGATTTTGGGCTAAACCTTTGCTTTAAAAAACAGTGTGGTTTTGTATTTTTCACCCTTGATTAAACATGACTCAACATTCTTGAAAACTGGCCGGTGTAGAAGTCTCCCTGGACTGGAGCAACCCGAATGCACAAGAATCTCACCTGTCTTGTTGACTTCTGGCAGGAAGCGTAGGAACACGGGCCGTGCATACACAGGCAGGGCCTTCTCCAGCTCCCTGCTAAACCTCTCCAGGTCTGTGGTGTTGTCTGGGTCTGCAATGGCTGCCATGCCAGCCTTTCCCTCTGCACCTGAAGAAGAGTAGCAACAAACATTTAAGCAACATTTAAAACTTCATTGTGATCCATTAGTCTGAAGGGGGTGATTCCAGCACGGTCTATACTCCTCTACTATGTAAATGGTTTTGGAAATTTACATTTTATTTCCTAAAGCAACACAGCTTAATTGAATAATCGTGAGATCAGATTTACGGATGAAAACACCGCCCCCCCCCCCCCCCCCCCCCCCACACACACACACACACACACAATAACAGCTTCAATGCTGTTGTTAAAGAAGAGCATTTCGGGGCTATAACAGATTAAATCAGGTAAGCAGAGTCAGGAACTGAGAAGCAGCTGCTGAGTCACTCTGGATTACAACAAAGCGGATAAGAAAGGAATGATCACGGGCTTGCCAAATCATTAGTGACTGAAAGAAACAGGGAACCGTTTCCCAATGTAAACTCAACCACAGGGTTTGCAGAATTCTAGAATTCTATACACATGCACCTGCTGGATACTGCCTTTCAGTGGCACTAAAAAACTCTCCACCAGACTCTCAGCTATGTCGTAAAAGTGGGGGTTGTTTAGGCCTGGCAGATGCACTCTGGAAAAAGCCTAAAAAGACTGACTTGTTAGAAGCTACAGCTAAAATCAAATGAGACAGATTGGAAACCAAAGAATCATGAAAGTATCTTATGTTGCTAAATAAGAAACTCAGACAGCAAAATGCAGTGATGTTCATCAAACAGTAGGTAATTCACTAAAGTAGCTACTAAGGTCAGCAATCTCAATTTCCCATTTCTTGCTATTTGAATACAAATATGTAAATAGTATTTGTATAATGAAATGAGACAAAATTGTTATGGACAGTGCATATAGTTGTCAAACAAGGTGAATAATGTTATTTAATATTCTGCCAGTCAAATGTCACAATGATAATTCAGTTGTGCAAATCTTTTTAATGGAAATATTTCCATATATAGCTTTAGACGTCACAAAGTGTCAGCAATATCAGCTGCCTGCATGCCCATATTCTCTTCTTGGCACCCTCAATAAAAAAATGGCAAGAAAACACAATTATTTTGCTATTTATACCAACAGGCACCTAAAATGAGTGATATCCCTACATTCACAAAACCACGGCCACTGCTCCTGGGACCAAACACTAGAATCCTGATGGGTGGATGGGATCCAGGCAGAGCAGCAGAGAGCTCAGCTGAGCTCAGCAGTGTTACAGTGGCACAGCACAGAGACTCTCGACCATAAAATCACACACAGCCTTGTAAAGCATCACTGCAGCTACAGCAGACTGCACTGCTCCCGCCAGCAGAGCCGCATTATACAACTCAGCCTTCCACTTCAGAAAACATGCAACGCCTTTAACGCAAGGAAGTGTCAGATATGATCACATCTAAACCAGCCTGTTACACACAGATAGAGACAGAGAGAGAGACAGGGGTAGAAAAAAAAGGAAGGCAGAAAAAGAAAAAGGGGAAGAAATAGGAGAAGGAACTGTATGACAATGAAAAAGAAAATCAGACAGAAAGAAAAAAAAAATGGAAAAAAAGAAAAAGAAAGGACAATAAAGCAAAAAAATAAAGAAAAATATGCAAAAAGAAACAAAGAAAGTAGTGTTTTCTTGTAAACGAACAACAGAACTGAGGTCCACATTTAATAACTCATAACAATAATAAATCAAACAACACCACAATGAGAAACAAAACACAATGAAAGATGAAAGAATGAATGACAAAGAATAGAGAAATGGAGACACAGTCAAACAGACAGAAAGTGAGGAGATGAAAGCAGAAAAACAGAACAGGTCTTTGTACCTGGCACCTCCACGCCATACACCACCACGTCCTTCATTTCCAGCAGACGGCTCAGTGTGCCCTCCACCTCAGTGGTGGACACGTTCTCTCCCTTCCAGCGGAACGTATCTCCTGTTCGATCTTTAAAGTACATGTAGCCGTACTCATCCATCACCAGCACATCTCCTGGAGAGAAGCAGGAAAACGGGATTATTCTTATGTGGCAAATACCACAATACCACCAAAAATTTAGGAACACGACAGCTCCAAAGATAATAGTACAATTTATAACTTCTGGCTATATTTATCTTCAGCACTTTGCTTCATGATCATCAAAGTGTTTTCACTGGTATGAAGAGCAAGTTGTGTCTCAATAAAAGTTTGACAGTTTTCTTTTTTAACACTATTGTTAAAAGAACGTATCAAAATCTTTTGGCCCAAAAAAGGTTTGACCGCTGACATCACAACAAGAAGATACAATGAGTGGCTCTGTGTGTTATAAACTAAATATTTCCATCACTAAAACTGGCACAAACATTTACATGCGCAGTTTATAATCTCTGATTGGTAAAAAGGAAACAGAACTGAGCTCCAGTGCTGAAATTGCAGGGAAAAGTAAACCCAACTAAAATTCCAGTACAGTTAGGAGTGAGTGGCTAAATCTTCATTGCATGATACAATAACAATTTCCAGTGGTTTTGGTGTAGATCACAGAATATTTACATATTTTAAAAATAAATAAATAAATTCAGCTTCACATAATTATTCCAAGTCATTTGCCTCATACATGTTCCCCATCATCCCACATTCTCGCCCCTCCAGCCATCAGACACTGTTACTGATACTGATAGCTGTATAATCCACGGCTTGTTTTGTGCAAAAGTCCCTGATCGTCTGATGCAGTTGGCAGAGTCTGGCAGCTTCTCAGTCAGTACAAGTGAAAGTGTGGCAATCACTCTGGTGTCCATGTTAACCCCTTAGCGCAACCTAAGGATATTGCTTTATGCCCACTGCCTTGAAACCACAGTGTACTATTGTAGATGCAATGGACTAGACAGTGTGAGGTGATTGAGGGTCTCTAACGTTTTCATTTATATTTGAAACGTGACAAATACCCCAGACTCAGCCACTCAGTGAGGGGTGATCACGTTAGTATGGTTTGCATCATTTGCACACTTGTCATATTAATGGCATAGTGGTATAACCATTCTGACAAAAGTCATATCCAAGGAAAAATTTCAACCAGTATACTACCTACTACAATTACTATATATAGTACAATATATACTACAATATACTATACTACCTACCTATTACAATCAAAAATAAACCCTTAAAACAGTTCCCTGCCCCCCACCTCCATGTTTTTTGCTGTTGCATGTTAAAGTGCCACATTCTCCTTAAATCATTCTACAAATTTTCACAATCAAATAATTCTTAAGCCCTCCTCTCTGCGATTCTGTGAAATTTTAACTGGCTACATAAATTTGGCCCCAACCTTTTTGTAGCTTTCATCTTTGCTAGAAAAGATAAAAATATTTTTAAAAAGTATTTTATTGCCAAATCAAACAGGAAATACTAAAATAGCCAAGTAAATAAATTGACTCCTTGAAGCCTTAAAGACAGAAACAGGTAGGCTATTTGTTGTAATAACATTTTCACGATGCTGAGAACGTCATATAGTACCACATAAATTGAGATTTGTTCATGGATCCTGACTACCCCATCTCCAAAATCCCAATTCAGCCCATTTTACACATGGCTGATATCTAAATAAGCCAGTTTCGTCTTGAATATTGTTGAAGTTTTCATCTAGAACATTTTGAAGAAAAAAAAAACAAAACAGCTGTTCCCAACCTTCATGGCGTTGCAGGCAAACTTTGTTTGAAGGCAGAGCGGGAGGTCAGAAATATACTAATCAAACTTCTCAGAACAAAAGTGCTGATTTATTATGAATATAATTAAAAACAGGCCTTGAAGAGCTGATATATATAAACATAACATTTTTAAACAAACATTATAAACACAGGCAGATTTGGAGTGTGGGCAGTTTTGGAGAACAAACCTGACAGGTAGGCACTGTCCCCTTTCTTGAAGACACTGGGTGCAATCTTTTTACTGGTGGCCGATTGGTTCACGTAACCATCAAAGCGTCTTAAGGGGTCATTCTGAATGATTCGGCCCACCAGCTGACCAGGCTCACCTGTGGATGGAGCAGACAGAGACAGAGAGAAGGAACAGCAAGCATGCTGGGATTAGAGGAATACCAGGAACCCAAGGCATTAACATCAGCCTGAAATAAGGCACATACTATAGCCTTTTTGGCTCTGAGAGTGTTCTACTTTTACATAATACATTTCACCATGGTTTTCTGAGTATAATGCATGATCTTCAAGATTTATTATATGTTTCATTAAAAAGAGGTTTAGAAAAGGCCCCGAAGTGGCACAGGTTTGTCTACAGTTTCCTATTATTGGTAGGTGAGGAGTTCAAATCCTGAACTCCAAACAAAACACAAGAGCTAAAAATTTTGGCCACTGAAAGAAATGGCCAAATGCTTGTGTTTCTAAAATAGAAATATGTCTACCAAAAGTCACTTGAAAACATTCTGCACATTTGCTTGTATGTTTACAGCTCAAACAGCAGAACAAAATTCCATAAAAAAGACTTGTGTGGTGAACATAGTTTTCTGCTTTCAAACACTGCTTTTTATGCAGTTTATTTGTGTCCCTTTCCTTTACTTCTGAATTAGACCACCAAAAAAGATTTAGTTGATGACTACTGGCATACATAAGAAGACATGATTACAGGGTTTTAAATTCTACATCCCTGTCGTGCTGAGAAGCACCTGTTTTTGGCAGGAACGATAAAGAATGCAAACTAAATCTGACTAACGTCTCTAATTTGCATCCATCATTGTAGGGGTGCTCAGTCCTGGTCCTGGAGATCTACCACCCTTGAGAACTCCGATGCAACACAGTTGGCTCTAACTGTCAGATGCTCCTGAAGGCCTTCATTACCTGGATCAGGCGTGTTAGATTAAGGTTAGAGCTAAACTCTAGAGTGGTAGATCTCCAGGACCAGGATTGAGCACCCCTGTTGTACATTACACCCTTGATGCTATGAATTTAAGGTGTCCGGTTGTTTGTATGTGTGTGGTGATGCTAACCTGGTCTACATGGTATACACACTCCATCTGGTCCTCTGATGAGCTCCATGGTCTCCTCATTCACTCTGACCAGCCGGATGGGGTAGACATAGGGGAGGATCCGGCTGTTGAAGCCGCAGGCACCGGTCTGTTCAGACCACAAACACAGTCAGTCAGTGCTCTACAGTAAAGGATGCCATTGCTTCTCCAAGACCTTTTCCTCCCTAGTGCTGGCACACTTAAAATGTCACACTTCTCCTTATTGTAGTGCACAATTTCTATTTATTTGGTTTAACATCCTGCAAAAAATACAATATACATTGCTCAAAAAAATAAAGGGAACACTTAAACAACACAATATAACTCCAAGTAAATCAAACTTCTGTGAACTCAAACTGTCCACTTAGGAAGCAACACTGATTGACAATCAATTTCACAGCTGTTGTGCAGATGGAATAGACAACAGGTGGAAATTACTGGCAATTAGCAAGACACACTCAATAAAGGAGTGGTTCTGCAGGTGGGGACCACAGACCACTTCTCAGTACCTTTCTGCTTTTTGGCTGATGTTTTGGTCGCTTTTGAATGTTGGTGGTTTTTCACACTCGTGGCAGCATGAGACGGACTCTACAACCGACACAAGCGGCTCAGATAGTGCAGCTCATCCAGGATGGCACATCAATGCGAGCTGTGGCAAGAAGGTTTGCTGTGTTTGTCAGTGTAGTGTCCAGAGGCTGGAGGCACTACCAGGAGACAGGCCAGTACACCAGGAGACGTGGAGGAGGCCGTAGGAGGGCAACAACCCAGCAGCAGGACTGCTACCTCCGCCTTTGTGCAAGGAGGAACATAATGACCTCCAACAAAAATGACCTCCAGCAGGCCACAAATGTGCATGTGTCTGCACAAACGGTTAGAAACTGACTCCATGAGGATGGTATGAGGGCCGTGGAGAACGATCTGTTGCCTGCAACATCCTTCAGCATGACCGGTTTGGCAGTGGGTCAGTAATGGTGTGGGGTGGCATTTCTTTGGAGGGCCGCACAGCCCTCCATGTGCTCGCCAGAGGTAGCCTGACAGCCATTAGGTACCGAGATGAGATCCTCAGAACACTTGTGAGACCATATGCTGGTGCGGCTGGCCCTGGGTTCCTCCTAATGCAGGACAATGCTAGACCTCATGTGGCTGGAGTGTGTCAGCAGTTCCTGCAAGATGAAGACCAGACCTGAATCCGATTGAGCCTGGGACATGGCTGGGTAGACAAGACTGGGACATCATGTCTCGCTCCATCCACCAACGCCACGTTGCACCACTGTCCAGGATGGCGGATGCTTTAGTCCAGGTCTGGGAGGAAATCCCTCAGGAGACTATCCGCCACCTCATCAGGAGCATGCCCAGGCGTTGTAGGGACGTCATACAGGCACATGGAGGCCACACACACAATACTGAGCCTCATTTTGACTTGTTTTAAGGACATCACATCAAAGTTGGATCAGCCTGTAGTGTGTTTTTCCACTTTAATTTTGTGTGTGACTCCAAATCCAGGCCTCCATTGGTTAATACATTTGATTTCCATTGATGATTTTGTGATTTTGTTGTCAGCACATTCAACTTTGTACAGAATAAAGTATTCAATGAGAATATTTCATTCATTCAGATCTAGGATGTCTTATTTGAGTATTCCCTTTATTTTTTTGAGCAGTGTACATTTGTACAGGTATAATTTTAGGTTTCTTTTCCCCAAATATGTTAAATGTTAAAATTCAGCAAATAAACAGTTTCTAAACAATTAGAAAATCAATATAATTGTGTAATTTGACAGACATACAACTGTATGCTTAGCTCGGCATTATGAGTAAAGACCATTCTGTTTGGAACAAGCCTGTCCAGCACATAGCAAGAAAAACCTCTAGACATCCACTCAACTAAAATGACTCCAGCCACTAAGACATCCTCTTGAAAATGCATTAGCCAGCATCCGGAGATCAGCATGGGAGTGAGAGTAAGTGCAAGTGTGCGTGCACATGTACACAGTGGCAGCATGTAGTGCCAATACACTGTATTTGGACATGAAATGCTAGATATGGCATTAAAGCTTCAGCATGATAAGAGCAAGATCTCACAATGTGTGTATATATGCGTGGCACACGCTGCTAATGGACTTTCTTTCTTTCTAGGCTCTTGTTCTGAAGTGCTCTGGGCTCGGGCCTCCGCTCACCTGGTTGTCAAAGTTGCCAAGGCTGCAGTTACACTCGGTGGCTCCGTAGAACTCAGCAATCTGGGGCACGTTGAAGCGCTGCATGAACTCCTCCCAGATCGACTGGCGGAGGCCATTACCCAGTGCCATACGCACGCAGTGCTGTTGCTCCGTATCCCGCACGGGCTGGTTCAGCAGATACCGGCAGATCTCCCCGATGTATTGCACGATCTGCAGAGAGGCAGAGAGAGAGAGAGAGAGAGAGAGAGAGAGAGAGAGAGAGAGAGAGAGAGAGAGAGAGAGAGAGAGAGAGAGAGAGAGAGAGAGAGAGAGAGAGAGAGAGAGAGAGAGAGAGAGAGAGAGAGAGAGAGAAATTTTTTTGGTTATAATTTCAATTCTGAGCAGGAAATTTCAATATAACTAATCTTGTCTGAATTTGCCAGTAAATTGATTTTGTAATGTCACATCAATTATAATAGTATTAGGGCTGTCAAATGAGTAAACATTTGTTTTGAATTCTTTTCCCCTGTGGTCAACTAATAACATCTGAGTGGTTTTCTTAGGGGTGTAACAATTCTGAAACCAAAACTGTGATACCAACGTCTACGGTCTCGTGCCGCTGTTCTGGAAGACAAAACCGTGATCCCTTCCACCACCCAGCTCAACCTGCTGCCAACACATGGTTTATTGCCAAAGAATCACGCATAAAATTGTAATGAGTTAATGACTTATTGGGGAAAGAAGAGTGGATGTAAAAGCCAATCTTGCGTATGGTATCCCTCAGCATTAATGGTACATTCACATATGTAAATTATCCATGACACTGGCACCAACACACCAGAATTCCATGACAGACATTCCAAAAGGAGCAGAAATAATTTGAAAGGTTGTCTCGTTAGACCACAGCACACACTCCCACTGTGCCTTAGTCCATATCAGATGAGCTTTAACCCACAGACGTCGGCGATGTTTCTGGATGTTGTTAATGTATCACTTTTTGCTTTGCATAAAAAAAAAAAAGTACTGACAAATGTTTTTCAAAGTATTCCTGAGACCATGTGGTTATATTCATTACAGAAGCATAACAGTTGAGTGTGGTCACATTCAATATTGGTTTTTGAGATTTGTCAGGATTCCATGAATCTTCCAATGATATACTGTACTGCAGAAGGTGAAATATTCACAATCCTTGCAAACGCTCTCTGGGAATCGCATTTTGAGAGTGGCAAGCCTGGATCCATTCTTGTTCACAAAGGACTCAGATTTTCTTAACTTCTTTCTGGTTTTATTTGAATAATTATGGTATAAACGTTTCTTTAGAATTAAACTTATATAATATACACGTATACATACACATATACAGAAAAGCCTGATATATTGTATTATTGTATTCCACTGTTGTCTAGTCACACTGAGTATTCAGTATTTTAAGTCATTATGACTCATACAAAATAATCCAATTGTGTTAGAATTTGTGATATGATCCACTCAACTGTTTCTTAAAATAATCTAACTAAAGTAAGGTTTACACCCATTTTTTTACAACCCCAATTCCAGTGAAGTTGGGACGTTGTGTAAAACATAAATAAAAACAATACGATAATTTGCAAATCCTTTTCAACCTATATTCAATTGAATACACTACAAAGACAAGATATTTAATGTTCAAACGGATAAACTTTAATAAAAGTTGTAGTCAGGATAAAACTGTTTTTTGCAAATTTTCACTCATTTTCAATTTGATGCCTGCAACTGCCTTCTTTGATTCCAAAGAAGTTGGGACAGGGGCAACAAAAGACTGGGAAAGTTGAGGAATGCTCAAAAAACTCCTCTTTGGAACATTCCACAGGTGAACAGGTTAATTGGAAACCTTATCAAATTATATTTGATTCCAAAGAAGTTGGGACAGGGGCAACAAAAGACTGGGAAAGTTGAGGAATGCTCAAAAAACTCCTCTTTGGAACATTCCACAGGTGAACAGGTTAATTGGAAACAGGTGAGTGTCATGATTGGGTATAAAGGGAGCATCACTGAAAGGCTCAGTCGTTCACAAGCAAGGATGGGGTGAGGTTCACCACTTTGTGAACAACTGCGTGAGCAAATAGTCCAACAGTTTAAGAACAACGTTTCTCAACATGCAATTGTGAGGAATTCAGGGATTTCATCATCTACAGTCCATAACATCAAAAGATTCAGAGAATCTGGAGAAATCTCTGTAAGTAAGCAGCAAGGCAGAAAACCAAAATGGAATGCCTGTGACCTTCGATCCCTCAGGCGGCACTGCATTAAAAACTGACCATTCTGTAAAGGATACCACATGGGCTCAGGAACACTTCAGAAAACCATTGTCAGTGAACATCACTGACTGCACGTGTCACAACAGCGTGGCTTTGTAGTAAAAGAGTGCGGGTACTAGACGGGCCTGCCTGCAGTCCAGACCTGTCTCCCATTGAAAATGTGTGGCGCATTATGAAGCACAAAATACGACAACGGAGACCCCGGACTGCTGAGCAACTGAAGTTGTTCATTAAGCAAGAATGGGAAAGAATTCCACCTACAAAGCTTCAACAATTAGTGTCCTCAGTTCCCAAATGCTTATTGAGTGCTGTTAAAAGGAAAGGTGATGTAACACAGTGGTAAACATGCCCCTGTCCCAACTTCCTTGGAACGTGTTGCAGGCATCAAATTCAAAATAAGTGAATATTTGCAAAAAACAATAAAGTTTATTCATTGAACATTAAATATCTTGTCTTTGTAGTCGAATCAATTGAATATAGGTTGAAAAGTATTTGCTAATCATCGTATTCTGTTTTTATTTATGTTTTACACAACGTCCCAACTTCATTGGAATTGGGGTTGTAGATAATAATAAGACTAACTAGTTTAACAACTTGTCAAAAGAGGTCATTTATAACATACAACAAAGGTCAACCAAGATATAAAATAATCTGTCTTTGGAATTAACCCTGTTATAATGCAGATAATTCATGGCCTAGAGTCTGTTTTGCGGAATTAACTTACAATGCAGCCAATTTATGCTAACTGCACATAGTCTTGCTTTCGTTGAACTTCATCCAGACTTACTGCTCATGAGTGGATGTTACATGGCATAGACTAGTTTGTGCTGTTTAGTGGTATCCTATGTTTGTTTGTATGCTTGAGTTTATGTGAGCATGCCAGGCAGCAATGAAAAATCAGCTGGGGAAGCATGAGAACAGTCAGAGATAATACAGAAACTGTCAAAGTCAGCGTGGCACATTTCTGTCACATCTTTGGCATCCAGTCAGCACCCATAAGTGATCATTCACAATCAATCAAAACTACATGACTGCTATTTTTGCTGGCCTAACAAAATCTTGCATCTCAGAAATGACAGCTTCATAAGAGAAATGAGACAAAAATGCTGTTATTGTGTTGTAATAATGTTATTAATGTAATAAGAATTTTAGTTCAGACCATTTATATTTGCTCATTTTCCACAGCGCAAAGAGCAGCTGGCAATTTTAAATGGAGTAAAAAAAAAAAAAATAAAAAAAAAAAAACTACTACATGTTCGATACTCACAGTGCAGTTGTATTTGATGCAGTCATCCCAGAATTTTGATGCAGAAAACTTCTTCTTGATGACAACAGTCATGCCATGAATCAGACACTGACCAACACCCACAATGTTACCTGTCAGATAAAATAGAAAACTCTTACAAAAAAAAAAAAAAAAAAAAACTAGAAAGTTAGGTCAGTTTGCTAAAATCTGGTAACCTCTACTAGACTCTCTGGATGCACCTCAGTAACACCAGTTTTTGGATTTTTAACTCAACTGATGTGATTCTTAAATCATCTTGAGGATGCATTTTATCTGTTATGGTTTTTATATATCAGAAAACGGTGTTCAAATATGTTTCTATATTTGAAGCTGCATAAAAAAAAAAATCTGAAACTTAAAAATGTCAGTGCACTTAAAATACACTAGCACATTTCCAGCTGTGTCTATTATCCACATTCTATGAATATTGCAATATAAATAACATTATTTAATCCTTTTTGTTTTATTGGCCAAAATGAAAAATTCCTACACAAAAAGAAATTCAATTCCCTTTTTAAATAATATAACTCACTGAAACTAAGGCGATTGTCTATCTAGCACAATGAGTCATACATAATTATGGTCACCAACCTGTTCCTGGAGATCTACCTTCCTGCAGAGTCTAGTTCCAATCCCAATCTGCCACATCTGCTCCAGCTAATTAACTTCTTTGGAAACCCCTGATTGGCTGGATCTTACGCATTAGTGTCAGGTATGAAATGAGGCATTTTAGATGCAAGTGAGAACTAAACTCTGCAGGAAAGAAGATCTTGTTTGCGTTTATTTTGTCAGGAACCCTGTACAGAAAACTTTAATCTCAAATAAGAAAAAATGAGTGCCAGAATTAGCTAAATCAACAGCTTTTAGATTCCCATTAGTGAGGAAGTTACAAAAACTACTGGAGGAGCCTGTTCAAAAGTTAAGACTACAATAGGATATGGCCATTTCAGTGAAAGACAATATACTGACAGTGTCAAAAAAACAAAAAAACCATTGCTGCACATGCATGTTTTTGATTATACTGTGGGAGTTTGCTTCTCACTAGCCCGGTAAGGCTGTAAATCATGTTTATGCTATCTCTCTAACTGAAGAGACCACTGCAGTGCTCTTGTAAATATGGGCTTGGCCTGAGTGAACCACAAACAGATCGACAGTTTACTCTTTTAAAATATTGTGGGGTAGAATTCACCCCACAGGAAAACGCCTTGCAAATCTGCAAACTATTGCAAATATAAAAGTATAGTCATTAACTACTAAGCTCAAGATACAGCATTTTAGGCAATCTCGTACACAGGAAGTCCTTACTCAATCCCTCACCGCAGCATTTCTCAGAGAGGAAATACAGAGCAATGGAGGACAGAATGCAGCGTCTTACCTGCCGAGTGGTAAAGTGGAAGGCAATCATACAGCACGTCCTCCGACCTCATCCTGAAACCGTAATAAACAAGAGCAGCCATACGGTAGTACCTGCAGAGAAAACCCCCAAAAAGAGATGAGTGCGTCAGTGATGAAGAGAAATCATGAAAAATAAAGAGTTTTTTATACCACTTTTTCTGTATTTATTAGGTCATTCAATCTCAATTCTTCTGTGTCTTGTACCTTAATTTTACAGTAGACGAAATGTATAGAAAGACTAAGAAAGGTAGCTTCATGATGCTTTGTGCTAAATAAATAAATTTGAGTTACAGCAAGAAAAAAGAAGAGAGAAAAGGCCATGAGAAGAGAGTAGAAGGCAGTTTAAAGGATGAAGGAAGAGAAGAAAGTAGAACAAAGAACAGAGTAGAAGAGAGGCAGAGCAGAGAAGAATTACCTGCTGTGCACTACAATAGCAGCTTTGGGCAGCCCAGTAGTTCCAGATGTGTATATATAGAAGAGACGATCTAGAGATAAAAGGAATAAAAAAAAAGGAATTATTCAGGCCACGGGGGTCTTCTATAGGCCCAAACCAGTTTCCTAGATGTGTCAGACTCTGTTACCTGTGAATCCACGCTGTGGTGGGATGGGCTTGTGTGCAGGGGTGCTCGCAATGAGCGGCTCAAGGCACTCTGTTCCTATGGGAACACGTTTAGGATCCCAGTCTCCAGAACAGAAGAGTTTCACGGTCTTTCCCATAGAGCTGTGCACTTCACACATTGCTGAGGGAAAGTGAAAGGGAAGTAATACAGATTAATAGCAATAACAACAACAACGACAATAAGAATTATAACAACGCAGCCACTTGACAACAGTGATTCAGCATCCATATAAAATTCCTCATTGTGTTTACTACGGCCTAACCACAACGTTCTTAGGCTGATAATTTTATGGGGCTAAAACTTAAATGTTATATACAGTGGCTGATATTGTGAGATCTCAATTGTCCTACTTTATAAACTCTAATAAACAGCAAAATCAGTCCGTAATAATCCAGACATTGTAGCATTGTGAGCAGAGCTAATCAGGCTCCTCTGCTCCTTTTGCTACAATGTATTAGTTCCATGTTAAAGATCAGTTCAGATGTGCAGATTCAACAACTTTACATCACAATAATTAGTTATCACAGTGTACAACATTATCATTAATACAAATTGTGACAGCTCAGTGGGAGTCTGGGACAAAGCTGATCTGTACATCTAATCTCTGGTGAAACTTGTTTGACTAGATTACAGAGTAGTTTAAAGGGTCCTCGATAGCGATACCATACGTGTTTAATATCATGTTATAACCAGATTACTGAATATTGGCATGGCTGAATCAGATATATTTTACATGTTTTTGTTTTACTAACCAAGATGGTTTATCGGTTGGTATTTAAAGCGTTGTGGGATGTAGTAAAAAGATAAAAAAATGATACTGGACCAGTGGTGCAGTAAAATGATAAATTCTGAAATATAACAGCACAAAGGCATCTATAGCTGAATACCATCTATAGCTGACTTTACTATAACCATGGAAAAATTCTTGTATCTTCAATATGCAAAGCATGTGGGCCTGGCTTTGGCAATCAGCACTTTAGAATGTGTTGCAGTCTGAATTTTTTTCCAGCAAAGGGTGATACTAGAACACAAGGCGTTTTTTTCAACCTGCACCAGAAGGAGCAGAAAAATGCAAGTCCAAAGTAACAGCTATTTAAAAAAAAGGTGAAGTAGCTTTCAATGTTAAGTAATATAAATCTGAGTTACCCAACACATGATTTTTATTGAAGATGTTCACTAAAACAGTTGATGTTTAAAGAAGCACATAAAATAGAAATAGAATAGAAAGAAGGTTGGAAGCTGCCGTAGACCATGTATATTGGTTGTTTATTGGTTTTAAAAGTTTCAAATCTTTATGCAGTAGTACATGTCCTCATTGAAAAACTGGGTTTTTTTTAGTTAGTCCACACAGCGACTTTATCTTTAATGTATGAATATACGTGGACTACAGCACAGATGACAAGGTCACCCACAACGTGGCAGACTGTAATAAACATATGCAACCTTTACAACCTCTGTAGCATGTCCTCAGGATGAAGGTGAAGAGAGATAAAATATCTAACACAGTCTGAACAACCCAGTAAGACGAACAGGGCAAACAATCAAAAGCCTGGCTCTGCTAAATCCATACAAGAACCAGCTGACTCAATCCAACCTGCGATGTACAGTCTCCAATTACTTAAAGGCCATCCAGCTGAACATGACTGCTCATCACACTGCAGCCCTACTGTCACTTGCTGCACTTTCGCCATCTCCTCCACCTTTCACCCGAACTGTCTGCCACTCAGATGACCATCAGATTGCAACATTAGATGCTACGCTAAAACAACCTTTGTCCAAACACACTGACCTTGCTATGACTAATAAATCACTGCATTTTCATTCCACAGACTCATACTCATATTCACCTTTGGCCAAGTTTCACTTCCCTTTCATATTAGAAGCCTGCTAATTGCACAACTACAGTGTAGTAACAGTGATTGCTTACCCACATATAAAACCGGTCTGCATGCTACATTCCAATTTGCCTCCGCCCATTTCTTCTTTCACTACAGGACTTTCTCAATAAATGCAGTTGTAGTGGGAAGCTGGAGGGTCTTGGATGCAAACACTAGTGCAGCAGTTTACACCAGATTTACACTAGCTCAGTCAGTTGTATAAGAGCAGGAAAAGCACTAAATGGCGCTGGGTAGTGGCTCTCTAGCGCTGACACTGCCCATTACTAATATTGTTTATAAATCATGCCCAAGATTGCTCACTGAAGTTTACGTGCAATATGAATACTGGATCCTTAAAACCATGATTAAATCACATAACAGTCATTTTTTATTTAAAAAAGGCACATTATAGTTATAGAAGTGAACAAAAAAGCTTCAAGTATCCATCCATCCACCCTTTTTCTAAGCCGCTTCTCCGTCAGGGTCGGTTGGGGGGGGGTTTGGGGTGTTGTGGGGTGGGGGGTGCTGGAGCCTATCCCAGCAGTCATCGGGCGGAAGGCAGGATACACCCTGGACAGGTCGCCAGTCCATCGCAGGGCAGACAGAGAGACACAGACAGTCACTCACATCCAGGGGCAATTTAGCATGTCCAATTGGCCTGATTGCATGTCTTTGGACTGTGGGAGGAAACCCATGCAGACACAGGGAGAACATGCAAACTCCACACAGAGAGGTCATTATACTAGTAATAATATACATTATTACTTTTTATAACGCACTAGAATTATTTGTGCTATGTAAACATATGTACCTACACATGAAAATCAGCTATTTTCAGTTAACACAGTTTCCAATTACCATCACTGATAACTAGTGAGAGCAACAGTGGCTGCATGTTCCAGCCAATGAGATATACAATATATAGTCTCTAAAGCTCTCATATCACTACATTATGTCTCATTCTGAAGGGAACTGTAGTTGTCCACTTTGCTGATGCTTTTGTCTGACTGTAGCTTGTTAATTTATCTATAATTGTTCAATGAGCATTGCCTAGTGTAGCCTGCTGAAGGCATCTCCAGTGCTACTGTTACTGATATTATCGATCTGGCTGGAATCAGTGGTGTGATATTGTATTTAAATGAGAGTACAATAGGTGTGAGTCAACCATAGCAACAGTGCACAGCTTGGCTTCAGGCTGGAGCTAATGATGGTTTGAAGGGTCAAACTAGAAAATGCATTAATAGCTTTTTAAAAATTAGTGGCGTTAATAAATTATTACATTACGTATTATTAATGTATAAACTTTGATGCCATTAATCTATATATTAACATACTGTGTTCAGACTACTCTTTAACCTTTAATACCCCACCCTCACTGTTCTCATATGTTGTTATCATGTAGTCACTGACATCACAACTTATTACAACTGACGTATTTTACTTAATTTAACATTAGGAGGTATTTTGTACTATGCCAGGATAGACTTGCTACTGCACTGGATCGGATTTCATCGGTATTTGATCCAGTATTTTCTGCTGATATTGGCCCAATACTAATACCCAGTATGGAATTGACGCCACATCTATGACTACTGTTTGAAGTGACTACTTTGATTCATCACTCACCAAACCTGGTCCTGTAGCTACACTGAAATTTAATTCTGCAGGAAAACAGATCTCCAGGAGGGCTGGGGACCACTACTACCCACTGATTCAATGCAAAAAGCCACACAAACTCATCTGAGATGTGTGAGAATTTGATGCATTTAGTGATTTGGTTGAGGGCTTACATAAGGCATACCACTATTGAAAAGGGCGATGCTGTGATAATGATTAACCAATGATATACTCTTCATTGCAATTAAAGGCAAATAAGCCCATCATGCACACGTGTAATAATGCTTGCTGCTTACCATCGGTCAGCTCACTGCCAAACACTACTGCCTTAGAATTGGAGATGTTCACGCAGTGCACCAAGGCCTCCAGTCGTAGGTTGAAGTTAATGAGAGCTGCCTCCACACCTATTTTGGCCATGCCCAGCCAAAGCCCCACGTACTGCGAGCGGTTCTCCATGAACAGGGCCACGACATCGCCCTCCCTGAAACCACGCTGGTAGAACAGGTTGGCCACACGGTTTGAATACTCATCCAGCTGCCTGAAGCTCCACTTCTCACCCGTCCCCTCAAATATCAGCGCTGTCTTGTCACCGTATTTTTGCACCGTCTCTGCGAAGATCTTGGGCAAAGTGTTGTGTTCGCGCAAGTGCCGCCTTACATTGAGTTTCACCTTCAGTAGTACGCCAGCTGCACTGTAAAAGACAAACAAAGCAGGTTTTAAGTTGACCAGTTGCTGCTCTGGTGGTAGAGTGATAAACATTGCTTATTGTCAATGCTCAAAGAAAAAGAACTGGTAAATTTACAGGAGAGGGCAAAGACTGCCTTTGCTCTCAATGTAAATGAAGGTAAAGAGATTTTATTCCAGGCACTGTTAGAGCATTTCTTTTGATCCAATCGTCATGAAACTTTCACACAATGTAAAGGAAGGCTGTTGAGCTCAAATTATGCAGAAAGCTACAAATCACAAAAATACCTTTTTTTAACAACATTATATTCATGGAGGAATTTACCAATGATGCAAAAAAAAACAATGAAACAGCCATTTCTCTGACCAAGACTCAAGGACACCAAGTACAGAACACACAAAACAAATTACACTTCTGTAAGGAAATCCTGGGTGTGACGATAATATAAATTGATTTATTACTATCACTACAAAGTGATGGGCAGAACACTGGCCAAAATCCAGGCAAAACTCATACCACCCAATACTGCACTTAATTTATTTACCTTTTTGCTCAAAATGGCCATAAAAAACAAGTTATTAATTTATTTTTCAGCAATAAAAATAATAATAATAAAATGAAAAATATGTAGGGACATTTTTCCACAGATCTTAAGTTCAGTCTTAGACATTGCATTTTTTGCTTCTCACAATTCAAGTAATCCCAAACACATTCAGTGATGTTGTCTGGTTCACCCTGTTGGTCTTATGTCCAGGATACCTTTGAAAAACGCTACAATATGCCATAGCATATTCGTAAATCTGACAACTTCCCCAGCTTCCAGAGAGACTGGTGGAAAGAGTGCCAGCACTGGAGTAGCCAGCCAGCCATGACTCCCTGAATGCCAATGAGTATTGCAATCTACTTTAAGTACTGTTTACCTGATGGAGGCAGTTTTGGTGGCCTACTAGGTCTTGCGGGTGGCTGTTAAGATTCTCAATTTCTCTGCATCTTTTAATCATTTTTTGAACTCCAGAATAGTTCTGGAAACTTTATATTGTATCTAATAACTTGCACTTAATGGCCATTGGCTGCTGAACACAGGTAATAAACTTTTATTGATAAGTTCATTCATAATAGGGAAGCTATGCAGACATTGTGAAAATTAAAGGACTGGTTTTCATGAAAGAGTGACCCCCCTTCTCCTAAGAGAAGGCAATATGGCAAAAATACTACATGATGATACATAAAGACATTGTGATGTATGATATGTATCAATATTTTCACAGACAGACTCAAAACACTAGTAGTGACAAACATGGCTAATTATTCTTTATAATAAAACATGCAGTTGGTCATTGTTCTTTAAGTACAGATAATATCTATAATATACTCAGAAAGCTATATGGTTAATCACGATAACAAAATGATCATGCTGATGAAATGTAATCACACTGGCCACCTCTACCCTCTCATAACACCTTCTAAAGCAAAATGCATTTTACTAAAGAGTAGCGGACTGGTTAGCACACAAGTCTTATTTCACCACAGATCTGGTGGTGAAAGGGAAGTGGGTGTGTGTACTCCCACATGATGGTGAAACAAAACTGTGATCTCAGACCCAGAATAGTGGTCTTCGCTCCATTAACGGCACTTAAAAAAAGTTTACCTTTCTCCACCCACAGAGACAACACACTAACTGAAACCAGCTCCGCCTTCCCTTCCAGCATAGTACAGCACTTACAGTGAACTTAAGTTATAGGTCGGTTCCTCAAGCAGGGATTATGCCTAGTCCTGGAAAATGAAAATGTAGTCCAGTACTAGGCTTAAAGCTTATCTGGAAAACCACTCCTAGGAGATTACAAATGGAGCTTGAACACAGGGAAATACTTACACAACATAATTTGAGACTGCCCTTAATGAGACTCAAAAATATGCTAATATAACCACATTTTTAGTTAGTTTTACTCTCTTTGGGGGTGTTAAAAACGAGTTGGACCTGCTGGGGTTCTTTGAAGCAAATCTACTACAGGCACCGTCACCACACAGCCACTCAGAGCCAGTAAAACCAGAAAGGGCCGTCAAGCTGGCTTATCAAAGAAACAGCTAATAGCTGGGGGTCAAAGCCCACATGAGTGTAGAAGGCCATAAAGTGCTTACTGCTTGCACACTGGCCTCGAGTTAATATACAGCTAATTAGCTACCTCAAACACCTGCAGGTCTTCAATAGAGGTGAAATAATACACTTGATACAAAACCGACATCACAGTTAATCCCACCATTCTAACAGAAGCACCTACAACCTTCTAGCCAATACGAACAGACCTGGGATGTGGCAGGGCTTGAAGCTGGGGGTGTCTGATTGGGTTAAGCTGTCATTGGTGACCAAGATCACCCCCTAAAGGACAAGCCAATTTTTTAGCTCATGCTTTATTTTTCCCCCCAATACATTCTAAAACATTTTCTGTAAACTTTAGTGCAAAAAGGCTGTTTAAGATTCCATATTGACGTCTGTTCCAAGTAAAAGATGTGCATTTTCCCTTATGAAATCAACAAAACATGAGATTTAACCAGGAGTGTTTATGTGACTAAGAACCTTTTTAAAATTTAAAGAATCTTCATAATAACCAAAGCTCTCTACCAATTACTAATTTCACAGGCCCGTATGTCTAAGCCAAGAACCATTTCAGAACCTTTATTTTAAAGGGTGTAGATTATAATTAATGGGATGCACCTGAACATGTGCAGCATCAAATTTATGTCACAATTAGAAAATAACTGCAATTGTTTCTGCTGATTATTTAATCTGACAAACGTTTTTCCACAGTTGTTAGCTTTCAGAAAATCTTTACACTGCAACAAATACTCAGTTAAGGAAAATCCATGTAAATAAAAGGTAGCAGAAAATGCATTTGCTGAGACTTCTGACTTGTGCTATAGCAGCTTTGGAGGGGGTCAGTAATGTTTATTTAAGCTCAAACTAAGTCTTTTTTCAGTTGGGAATATCGACAGCTATTCTCAATGTATAGTTACACTTGCGAAGCTTGAGCAAACACAAGCTGTTAGAGCCGCACGCTCTCACACACTTACTGCAGATCCCGGCCGATAGTTTTCATGAACACACGGAGGGACGTCCATCCTCCAGTGCCGAAGAAGAAGATCAGGATGGCAGGAAGGACCTGAAGCCAGGGCAAGCCAAAGAGCAGCCTGAGCACAAAGAGGAGGGCTGTGGAGCATCCCAGCCGCAACATCCTACACAGAAAAACACAGATACAAAGTTAGGAGGAAATCTGACAATCTGACCTGCATCCACAGTACCGTGCATGACTGACTGGGGCGCAATAAATGTGCAATAAAACATTAAAAGAAAAAAGAGAAAGTCCACAAAGTCTATTACAGTAACAGTCACACCAAACACTCAGAAAGACCAACACAAGATTGAACTCAGTATAATGGACAGTATAAGCACAGATTAAAAACGAAGGCACAGATAAGGAAAAATAAAATCAGGGCTTCACAAACCACAAAAACAGGTGGATATCAGGAGTCCAGACATCAACCTGTGATCTTTGACCTGCATTATGAACTCATCAATGCAAAAGGCAACATTCAAGGTGTTCACCTTGCTCTCATAAATTAAAGATCAGGCTGTCAACAGATACTCTTTGGCCAGGATAAGATTGCAAAGGCCTCAAGGCCACCATATTCAATGAAACATTAACAGCTTAATCACCTAAAATGCATTCAAATTGTATTGAGTCAAGTGCTCTTGACATCTATGTGTAGACAAGATTTTTCATAAAAGTATCATCAAAATACCTAAAGCCTTAAAAACAAAAAACCCTAAGTTGTTCTTGGTTTGGTTGCAAGGTTTTAGAAAAAAAAGTTTTAATCGGTGTAGAATGCTTACTTTATGTTGAGGTTCCTACAAATTCAAAAGGTTCATTTCCAGCCAAAGCTCCACAAATGTTTGTTGATCTAGGCTAGGGAAATGTAAACTGTCTAACATTTTATGAATGTTGACAAAACCTTACTGAAATGTTGCAATTTTCTTTTTATAAAAATAAATTATGCATTCATGCAAACATTTAGTATCACGTGACAGATTTGCCTGATTTTGGACAAAAAACATGGTGGAGAGGTGGAGCTGGAGTGAGGAGAACAGAAGACCATCTCTAAAAGCAATGCTGCAACTTTTATAGAGAGAAATAGAATGTAGCCTTTTCTTTTTATTTCTTAATGGAAAGCAGCTCAATATGGCAGAGAAACTACATCTCTCATATAATGATGCCATTGAAAAATAAAAACAAACCTATAGCCCTTATCAGCAGGTTATGGGGAAGTCAGTAAAGCCAAAGGCACACAAGTTGTGACATACAATCATATGAAAAAGTTTGTATACCATCGATCAAATGACATGTTCTGCTGATATTCCAAGTTAAAAAAGTTAACATTCTATACAGGAAACATGTAAATATGACATTGTCTGCACATATTACTGCACAAATTCTATTTATACAATTTCTGAAAATAAACAAAGCATAAAATGTGCCAGAAATTTTGCACAGTCCACACTGCATTAAAATTAGTCCTTCACCAAATCATCCTTTGAAAGGTTTGTTAGAGAACCAAAATGGGTTATTCTATAGTACTGTGTTTGTGCTCCTACAGAGGCGAATAATGCCAAACTAGGTAGATCTAGTCCCAATTTTCACAGTTTAAAAATGTTTGTGTCATCATTGGCAGATACATGCACGAAAAATAGCAAATATCAGCACAGGCCCAGAATGTATTCCTTTATCCATAAATTCATAGTCTAAATACATCTTCTTTACAATTCAGGCAGTTCGGTGTTCACTGATAGCCCTAATCAGAACAGCCTATCCTGATAACACATCTAGTTTGACCTATGTATTAGTAAATAATACATACATAGTGAAGTTTTATGTCTGCATTCCTTATTCGACCCATTTTCTCTCAGACATGAAGTCACTCCAGCAATGACACAGGAAAAAAAAGTTTACTTAGTCAGCCTGGACATCCTGCCTGTTCACATAAACATAAACACAAGCACGAGGCCTCCAAACTGGACATCTGCAGTAAATCGACCTGATGACAGGGCAGCCACATCACTGAAGGAAACTAACTTTTCCAGTTACACCTGGCTCAGCAGCAAAAAATCTTGGCGTCATAATTGATTGATTTATCATTCGATCAACACATAGGCAGCATTACTATGACAGCTTTTCTACATCTTCGCAACATTGCCAAGATAAGAAATACCCTGTCCCTGCGTGATGCAGAAACACTAGTACATGCCTTTATTACTTCCAGGCTAGACTACTGTAATGCACTACTGTCAGGATGTACGAACAGGAATCTAAGCAAACTTCAACTAGTCCAAAACTCCGCAGCCAGGGTCCTCACTAACCCTAGAAAATTTGATCATATCAATCCAGTGCTATCATCACTTCATTGGCTGCCTGTTAAATTCCGTATTGATTATAAAATTCTTTTATTGACGTATAAAGCCCTACATGGCCTCGCTCCTGAGTACCTGCAAGACCTTATTTCTTATTACGAGCCATCACAACTACTCAGATCACAGAGTGCTGGCTTATTAATAGTCCCCAGAATTCAGAAGGTTTCAGCTGGGGGAAGAGCTTTTTCTTATAAAGCCCCCAAACTCTGGAATGATCTTCCAGAAAATGTTCGGGACTCAGACATAGTCTCAATCTTTAAAACTAGGCTGAAAACTCACTTGTTAAGTAGTTAATTGTTCCCCCTTAGATAAAGGCAGCAGATCCAGGGGTCCATGGACACAGGGAATTATAGTAAACTGAGACCCTTGTCGTCCCGCTGCTCGCACGCGGTCACTCAGGTTTGTGGAAGGTGGAGCGGAGGGATGTCAAACTGTTTCAGAGTGCTCTCGTGTCTGTGTCCTTCTGGTTCTCTCCTTTTAGTTAAGCTGTCATAGCCAGATCTGCCGGAGTCATTAGCCACACTCTGCAAATGTTTACATTCCCTGTTTTACGTACAAACAGACAGAATAAAACTAATTCCCTCTCCCTGCCTTTTTATATAAGTATACAACCGCCCACATGTCCGGCTGGACACTGAAGGACGACTGACTGTCGAGCCCTCCTACTACCCACCAGCAGTGCCTCTACTTCCTGCAGAGACTGAAGAAGGCTCATCTCCCCGCTCCCATCCTCACCCTGTCCTACAGGGGGACTGTGGAGAGCATCCTAAGCAGCTGCATCATCGCCTGGTTTGGGAATTGCAACGCCTCTGACCGCAAGACCCTACAGTGTATAGTGAGGACAGCTGAAAAGATCATTGGGGTCACTCTCCCTTCCAACATGGACATCTACACCACACGCTGCATCGGCAAAGCCACCAGCATTGTGGACGACCCCATCCATCCCTCACACAGACTTTTTTCACTGCTGCTGTCTGGCAGTAGGTACAGGAGCATCAGTACCTTCACTGCCAGACTCTGCAACAGCTTTGTTCCACAAGTGATCAGGTTTATAAACTCACAAGGACTGATCTGAAAGCCCCCCCTCACACACACACACGCACACACCTCTTTTGATGTTCTACTTGCACTATCTGGAACATTGGTGCTAACATTGTGTTTACTAACATTTTACTCAAATTGTACTACCTCAGTAACTGCTGTGTTTATTTTTGTTATCTGACTGTGTAAACTCACAGATCACAGCATGTTTAAAATCTTTGCACCTTATTCCACTCTCATGCTCTGAAATGAGTGCTGTGTAGGTGCTGCACGATCCTGTCTGTTTACTGTCTATTGTCTGTTTAATTTAGTCTGATTTATTTTATTGTTTCTAGCTTAATTTTTTTTTTTGCGCACTACGTCTGCATATTCACACTTTGTGTTCCTTGTTGCACCGTGTTGTTCCTGGAGGAACACAATTTTACTCCACTGTGTACTTGTACGTACATGGAATGACAAAAGCTTCTTGACTTGACTTGGATGGTCAATGTAAATTAACAAGCGGGACTGAATTTCATTGAATTTACAAGGTGCTGTCATCGTCCAGGCTCCAGTCCAGTACACTCATCTGAACTGAGGGCTTTGTATACACCTGCTGGATCACAGGAGGACCCTTAGCATAAGGTAATGTTGGGCGACAACACTGATTTCTGTTTCAGTCGAATTCATACATTAAATGCAATTTGTCATTTGTTGGGAGCTTCAGATTGTTCAAAAGGCATAAAAACAAACAATATTTTTCAACCTTTTGTCAGGTTAATGTTTACAATATTGTGTTTGGTGATATTTTGAGAGGAAAAAGGATAAAACAGTCAAAAACATTCAACATGGAATACACACACACACACAAAATACTGGCTCATACTAAAAACCATATTCAATAACTATGCCGTTTTAAAATGAAGGCGCTAAACATATTTGACATTTGTCTGTTTAAAGATATGCCAATGCATGCAACACACGCACTTACTATATGACAATCTGTGCACTTTGCAATATATTTTATTTACATATGAGACATGACACTTATTGTATTAAGTAACTGTTCTTAGGGAGTGTGCATTACTAAACATCAGACATGGATAAAAATTGAATTTTGGAAAAGTCATTTTACTGGCATCACCCATCATTAGATATGGCTACTGCATACACTGACAAACATACAAGATGCTTCTGCCAGACCTGGGGAGTGTCCTAAACATAACCATACAATGATGAGGGAAAACCTGCTTGCATTGCCTGACTGGAAAAGTGAGAAGGTGCGAAGGGGATTCCATAAGCCCCCGTGCACCCCCACCACCATCTATTACATCTATGTTAAGCCGTTATGGCTGGCAGAATCATGCTTTCCGAATGCTTTACAGTATTTTCATGCTTCTTTTTGCCGGAAGGCTGCTCAGGCTATAGTGATGCACAGCAGCTCCCCACACCATCAACCGTACTGTAGCACTGCAGCAGTCAAGGCAGCAAATGCCTGGCAGACACTAACCAGCCATGTGCGCCACCGGACTCTTCCTCACCAGCACGGTGGTTTAGCATTGACTCAATAAGGCGATTTAACTGCCTACGATTAGCAGCCATCAAACAGCTTTATGGCCGTATTCCCTACCGCTCTCACGTGATTTCACTTCCCAAAGGCTTTAGTTCGACATGGACCGAGCCAGGTGGGATGTTAGCTATCAGCTAATAATATGCACAAGAACAGCTTCTTGCAATTAGCTGATGCTTTGCTTAGCTAGCTGAGCAGGGAAACCCATTTATTGGCAGTGTGAACACTGGTCATATCACAAGGAGGCTGATCGTGATCAGTGTTTCTCAGCCTTGGTCCTGGAGGCCCACTGCTCAGTACTTTTAGTGCTCTTCCTGCCTTGACACAGCCACTTTAGCTCCGTAATGGCCTACTGATGAGCTGATTAGTTGGATCAGGTGTGCTGGGAGCGGGGCAGTAAAGTGTGCAGGGCAGAACCAGGGTTGGGAAATACTGATGTAGAGCTCTAGAACAAGAAAAAAGGGCACGACATCTTTTCAGCCGGCGAACTCCTCGTACATGGACAAGGTTGTAGGGAGGACAGCTGAGGGACACGCAGGCAGCGTCCTAAACCGCATATTGTTATACTGAACACTATCCAAGTAGTACACTAATAGTACACTATTAGCAGCGCATTCATTGGTCCTGAAGATACATAGCGTGTGGTTTTAGACGCCCTAATTGAGGCTGAAATTGGCTTCCTATTTGAATTTCCCGTTCCACCTTAAATGGTGCAGCAGTTACATTCTGGCGCCTCAAGCGGAATCATTTAAGGTGGAACGGGAAAATTCTAAAAAGAAGCTGGCGAATGAGCAGCTGACTATAGATTTGTGTCTTCTTTTTACGCGATGCCGGAAACGGACCAAAGGAAGGATGATGAGCCATCAAATACCTCGTTTTCCGTGTCCGCAGTCACTGACTCGTGCGTATGGTGGCAGATACTGGCTGCTTCAATCCCACCTTGATCGGCTTTAGCAGAGAAACCTCCTCCTCTTCACGCGTTTCCCTGTTTCTACTCACGCCGATCCTGCTCAACCGAGACCCCTCCTCCGCGTTTATATTAGAATGGATCCAGCTGAACTGCTCTCCCCGTTTTAATTCATCCCTCCGTTCAACATCTCCCGTCACCGCTTCATCATCTCCATTTTAACGACGCTCTAATTCATATGACCTTATAATTTTCTTACCCCTCCCTGCTGGCCGGCGATAAGCGCTTTGAGCGACGGGCACCGCAGCCAATCGCCTTTGAGAAAGCGACGCGGAATGCTGACGTTCTCAGAAGAGGGGCGGGCTTTGCGAACAGTGGAAAGGAAATGCGGGCCAGGAGAAAAAAAGCGATTCGGTTCAGTGTAGGAGTCGATTCTTTCGCGCTGTGCGTTTCAATAAACGATGTTTTAATGACCGATTAGCCAATTTAATCAAATCTTTTGCCCATCTTATACTGAGTATATGTGGTTTACTCCATGGACGGTCCAATGACACAAATTACATGTCTTTCCAGAAAATTTCAGAAGGTTAGTGAAAAAGCTCAAATGTATCTTTGGTCACAGTTGTGACCGGTGGGTCCAAAAAATTTAGCATCAGTTGAACAATTGGACCCAATTATGCAAGAAATTTAAAAATAATCAGATGATGTGCTTACATGTACATTGCTTGATGTCTGACATGTTGTTTAATGTATTTTGACCCATTCACAGAGGTGGGCTACATTCAGGACACCCCAAGACAAAATAGTCCCCAAAGAAAATTTATTTTTCCTCATTTATGCTTATTTAACCATCATCGGCATTACATATAAGAACTGAGAAGGCCTGTGCTGGTTCACTGGTGGCTTTGGATAGTAAAAAATGGCAACATTTGTGTTGCAGACTTTGTAACCCCTTCTTCCTATCACCCCACTGTGAAGCAATCAGAGTCTGTAAGTTTCTCTACAATGACTCACTTTACATCAAACCTCTCTGAATGTTTACATCTGAAAGACTAAATTCACAAATACTGACAAACTGATGAAATCCCCCTTCATGAGTTAAAATTCAATGATTCATATCTCTGTTGTAGTTCAATGAAACGTCCTTTACTATCTGCTTATTCTGATTTTCCCTGATCTGTAGGCCACTGACTCTCTAAATATACAGGCCTAGATGAGTAACATGTGGCTCCTCAACAGACTATTAAAGATAAAGCAGAAATACATAAGACACATTCAGCAAAGAAGGGAGATCACTTCAAGCTGTATACTAGCATTAATATAATAAATTATACAACACATCTTATTTTAAACTGTCATATCTTAGTATTTACACCTAATAAGATTTCGGCCTATAATATTATGCAGCTGCTACAAAAAGAAATTCGACTCACTGGGATTTGTGAATCGGCTCGACCAATTCATAGAAAAGAAGCGGTTCAATGTAAGGAGTCGTTCACGCTACCAAACAACGAATCGCGTTGCAGAGAAAGAGCAGGGGCTCGCAGCCGGTAGGAACAGGGCTGCGCTGCAGAACCGGGAAGAGCGCTCGAAAAAAGACGGGGGAAAAAAAGAGAAAGAGAAAAGGGTGGGGGAGATCGAGATGCGTATGCTCGCGCCACACCAACACGTGTTCCTAAGCATCAAATCTGCGCAAGTGCAGAGCGCTGCGCAGTTTTTCACACATGATGAATGAATGAGTTTAGTGTAGGTGATCATTTGCTAGAGAAAAATACTTCTCTACTTAATACTGATCTAATAGTGTTTAAAACAATTCAAATCACGCAATAGCTGATTCAAAGCCTGATGTACACACTTAAAAAGACGGACCTTTTGTAAATACAGTGGTTCTCTTTATAACCATGAGTTCTGCATAGAACCATGCCATGCTTAAATGTGTTGTGTATACAGATGATATAGAATGGTTAGAAATGGTTCTATATAGCACCCAAACCGGGTCTTCTATTGTTACAAGCTTTACATCGTAGCAATAAGTGAACTCTATTCATTTTCAAAAAGGTTCTACATAGAACCATACACAACACATTGAAGCATAGCACGGTTTATACAGAACTCATGGTTATAAAGAGAACCGTTGACTTTACTAAAGAACCCTTGAAGAACCATAAAGAACAATTAACGCCTGATATGAAGATCACTGTGATGTGTCCTGTACGTCAGGCTTTATTAGTAAAGGAACCACATCCTGGGACAAATCAATCAGAGGAAAATATGGCATGACGCTGCTCAAAGAACGTGTCCAATCTTTTATTTGTAAAGGCCTTGAATAAAGAGAACAGTCTTTGACTTGAGACACTGAAGACAACCGCAAGACAGCCCCACTGCAAAGGGAAAATTTTACGTAGCATGTAAAAGTTCACTACATAGTGCATATGGAAACTAAACTGGAAAAAAAATTGTTTTGAATTTGATGTGAGGTCAGAAAAAAATACAATGTATTTACATCCAGGTTAGCTCCACCCATTAACACTGAATTAGACACAATACATGCCACCCAATCAGATCAGAACTCATTTACATATATCAGTCTTAAGGGTGAAGTAACAAAAACAGCCTGATTCATTATGAAGGGTAAAGAGATGCTGGAAATAATTATGTTGGAAAGGAATAGAACGGTTACAAATGTGTAAAAATGAATGACTATTCAGTACATAAAACCATAACAAAAGGTCATAAGTGGACCTCAGGGGAAGAAAGGCACTTCAGAACATGTTAAAATGTGTAAAGGACAGTGTAAGGCCACACAATTTTTCAACATTCACACATGGGGGCAAAAAACAAAAATTAAAACTAAAAAACCCAAACAAAACAAAAACAATGAAAGGAAGACCAGGGTGCAGAGATGAAAGCTGAGAACATGCTCTCATCTCTCACAAGTTTTCACTGTGTAACTTCCTTAAACGCCCCCGTTTTACAAGAATAGTATGTTTTAAAAAAAGTTGAAGCATTCAGTCAAAATGAACTAATTAATCATAATTTCACCAAATAATTCTATTTTAATATATATATTTTTATAGTTAATTAAACAAGTTACTCTGACTCATCACTCTCAAACCCATAAGTGGTTGCCAGTCCTGAACCATGGAGGCAGTTTCAGTGGGCGTGCCCATAGGCATGCCCTTCCTGAGTAAAATACTTTCTACGCTAGTGGACCAACCATTGCTGTTCTTTATCATTTCCACACCTAGTATTGGTATTTCTTGCTCTGCATTAACTGAACCACTCCCAGAGATCCTTAGAGGATCCTGACTCAGCATTAGGTAAAGGTTAATGAAGAAGAACCAAAGAACCAACAACAACAACAAAAAATCATATCAATTAGGCCCAAGTACACTAGAAAATAAACCCACTACTCTTTTTTTCCATTAACTTCTAAATAGCTTCATAGTCACTTCAGTAAATCTTGCATGGGACCAGAGAGGTGAAAATATTTGACACAGAAGTCTCATAATACTGTAAGTCATGTATTGTTTTACCTTAACAACAATAATCTGTCAGGTTTAAGACTTTGAATTCACTGAACGTCAAATGATTGCAAAGGGGAATTCCAATGATTTATTAAAACAATCTGCTTAATGCATTCCTTAAGATATAACTAATTTCATTCAGAGGGGTTTAATGTTAAATACTCCTGTTGTAAATCTTCTAAGATTTAGACTTGTTCACAGCATGCAGTGATAGGAACCAGACGTCTCATGGGTCTAACAGCTCCCTCAAAGAAAGTTCAAGAGTCAGGATGATTCCTTACAATGAAACATTTCATATCAAACCATTCTGAATGACTTTATTCACATTTCAACAACTGCATTATGCAGAAACTGACAAACTGATAGAAGTCCCCTTTAAAAGAACAAAAATATGTGCCTTACATTCTGTTAACTAATTTCAGTTCAACAAAACCTAAAAATGAATGCATTCAGATTTACTCACTTCAGCTCAACACCAAATAATTTTACAGTGTTCTAGGCAGATCCTGCTGTTACATGTATCACCTGTACACCAGCTTACCCTCCAGAAAGGGCACTGCTAACACCATCCACATTCGCACACAGCCTCTACTCCTGGCCAATCAGTCGTCCAGCTCCATGTCAAATAGGCTGTACAAGTCACGTGTGGTCACTCCACGCAGGACGGCTACGACAGAAAGACACAGAAGATCAGTTGTGTTGACACACAGAGGAAAACTGTGACATGGCACAAGTCTGCTCTCGCTTGCTATTGCCTCTCTCGCCCCCAGGCCAGCTGGAGTCATGCTCTAGCCGCTGTACAGAGGGCGTACGGCAGGCTTGAGAACTAAAAGGAACCCTTTATGTAGATGCTGCTAGAGAATGCAGCTGTAATGCAGTTGGTGGCATTATCATACTTCTGACATTACATCCCTGTATAGGCTAGTGTTGTACGTATATAATCCGTATAGGCCAGTACAAGGTAGTGTTGTATGTATACAGTCATGTGTGGGTTGATGTCTGATAACCTCTCTAAAGGCAATATGTGGCCTCATATGCTCATGCTCTAGAGTACCTGACTACTCTGTTTACTTTTGTAAGATAATCTCAATTTAATTTTGTAGCTGCAAATTAACAATAAATGTTAACAAAATTTCACTAAAAAAGTTTGGTGCCCATCCATGTGTTCAGGAATTATTTGGTTTGTTGGACAATTAGGTAAATTTCTGATCATGATTGGGCCAATCAGTATGGCCTATTCTGAGAAAGTAGCTTTTAAGATGACTTTCACCAGGTATGTCCAACCACAGGATTATATTCTGACTTTGTGCAGCAGGCAATAGTAGCAATCATCACCACAAAAGCAGAATAAAACCAAACAGGATCATTTTAAACAATGAAAAAAAAAAATCCTCATTTATCACATTAATACATTAACAACACAGTAACTATCGCCACTTATTAAAATAAAAACTCATATGTATTAAAGGAAAGGTGACCGTTACACATATGCAAACTGTAACTACACACAAAGTTTATAAATACAAATTTGATATGAGTAACAGAATCATCCTGCCACCACACCAACCTTACCCAGTCTGCCTAGAAGAGTCTGGCCAATGTCCTTGATGTCATTGTACTCGTGCAGCAGATCAATGTGCTGATCTATTTCCTCCACTTTGATGCCTCTGTTGAGACAATCATAAAACAACAAAAACACCTCAGTCTTTATATCTTAGAGAAAAAGATTAAAATGGATTCAGAGAAGCCCTAAGTGATAGCAAGGAAAACAAGGATGACATTCATTATAACGTAGAACTGTTGTGTCAACTGTTTTTGTGGACGCACCAGACATGAACGGTGTCAGGTGCATGACAGAGGTGCTGCACATGCAACACCAAATTTACACATGCATGTAAAATTATGTACCAAGCAGGTAGAAGAAGCAGCAGTACTACTGAGTGTCTATAAAAATATTCTTATTTTGTGACTGATTTTCTTTTTGCAGTGTCATGAGGGGTAAACAAATCATGCGTAAAAGTCTATAAACAATTCTAACAATACTTAGGGCTACATAAAAGACAACAGGCCAGTCTCTGTGGTCCACCTCCTGTGTATCTACCAAACATACAAACCAACTTACTCATTTTCTAACAGCACAATCTGTGAATCCAGCTCGGATAGTTTCATCTGCAGTTCTTTGATCTCCTTCTCAATACAAATCCCAGAACTTGCTGCGTTGGAAACCTGAACCTATTAAAAGCACAGTGATGCTCTTGTTACAGGGAGAGCAATTCGGAAATCAAATTCTGTTTTTAAGACCAACAATAAAAAAAACCTAATTTCCAACACACACAAACCCATATCATATCAGAATATCTGTTTTATTCACACAGATGAAACAAACATTATACACATTGATCCGTGTTTTCAGTACATTTGACTGTTACTAGTTCTGCCGTCCTGTAGCCTTTCATCAGTAGTCAGTTTCTGACTATATTTCGCTGTTGGCTGGATATAATTTTATTTACATCAAAGCTTTTCAAGACCATCTTTAAGGTTCATCTTACAATTTAATACCTCCAATAGTTAAAAAAAATTCTCAAGATCTTAGGCGTATTTTAAGGCTTCATAAGACTATTTAAGTACCCGTAAGAAGCTGGTGTTGCTGCATTTTGTAAAGTTAGACATTAACTGTTCAGTCATGCACTAATATGCACATAACCAGGTTGAGAAACAGCAACAGTGTACTGTTTTATTAAGCAGATACATGTGATGCATGTGTAACCTTTTCCTACCAGATTAAAAAAGGTATTGACCTAAATTTCAATACTCCAGTAAATCACAATACTTACTGGAGACTTAAAACTGGAATTCACTTTCTTTGATCCCGAATATGGCGTTCTGTTCAACAGAAAACAAAGTAGTAAATCAATATCTTTCAAGCGCACCCATTGCTGACACAGATGTTCAATTGTGCACTCACAGCTTGTATAATTTCCTGTTCTGAGTCAGATCATCTAAGTCCACGCTCAATGCAAAGTGTCAGCTACAGGGGTATAAAGCACCCCAGCATTTAACAACTTAATTGTTGCTTTCTGCCCCCCAGTTGCAAGTGCATCTCTGTACAGAATCTTGACTACAGAAGAAATGTTGGATAAGTGGATGTACTTTAACTAGCCTCTGGCACTTACAATCACTCAGCAAATAATGGCAAACCAGGTGAATACTAACCAGTAAAAGATTTATCCATCAGTGACCCTAAATTGCCAGTTTATTTGGCATGTGTTTACCTACATTTAACAGTTAATTTATCAAAAAACATAACACACAGGTGCACTTTGTAAATTACGGTTACTGACTGCAGCCCATCTGCTGATGCACAATGCATCAGCTCCTCGCAACCCTACAATTGTATATATTAATAGCTATAGATCATTCTATACAATAATTAGAACCATAAAAACAAATTGCTGGGTGTTCAATACACAGTAATCCTCTAACCTAACCTTCTTATTGTTCAGTGTCAAACGTGAATGATCTTTCAAAATTGCCATGCTCTAAACTACTTCACCAATACATAAATGTTTATTGACCTGTCTCCTTAAATGTAAACACATTCCAGAAAAAGACCACCCTAGGACCACTGCTGACCAGATATTATTGGGGTGGTGGACCGTTCTCAGCACAGCAGTGACAGTGATATGGAAGTGACATCATGTTAGTCTGTGTTGCGCTGATACAAGAGTGTCAGACACAGCAGTGATGCTGGAGTTTTAAATATTGTGTCCACCTGCTACCTGCTTTGTTAGACACACCTTCCTTGCTGGCTCTCATCGTAGATGTGCAATGTACTTCATCTTTTTCACCAACAAATTGCGCTAATCATCTTGTAGCCCTTCAATAGTTTTCAGTTTCTGACCGCAGGCCCAATGTCGGATGAACCGACCAGCCTTAAGTCAGTATTAACACCTACTACAATGTCAGAATATCAATTGTCTACACTGGGCTCCTTTCACTGATTGACAGGGTGACAAAGTGCACCTAGTGTACCTAATAAACTTGGCAATTCAGTGTATATACCGATACTGCTTCTACTGAATCACAAACCACCTTAAGTTTCACTCCTTCAGTCCCTACACTGCAGCCCCCGTACCTTTAGCCAAAGCCCCATCAGACAGGCTCTTTTAGAGGAGAACTCCACTGATCTTTCAAAACTTCTGCTAAAATAGGGTTCAATAGGGTTAAGATGTAAACGATGCCATTAAAAGTGGTTTGATGTGAAATGCTTCGTTCCAGAAAAATGCATTGAACCAAAATTAGTCACAGTGGTGCTAGTAGGTACAAGACCCCCCCAAAAAACTTCTGGAGACTAAATAAAATAGATGGCTATATTTGTGTTGCAGACATCATGACCCTTGGTTTTTTATCATTACCACTGTAAAGAAATCAGAGTCTGTAAGGTTGTCTAACGACAATGAATCATTTCACGTCACAAGCTACCAGAAACTAGAGAAACTCGGTGGATTTCCCCTTGAAAAACATGAGCTTGTTTCCCGTGTCCATCCAGACGAACAGAGAGACATGCGGGTCATTCACAAAATGCCACAATAATTAGAAATCATAAAAGTCTTGATAAAACTCTTTATCGAAGTCAAAGTGCTTAACGTAGTGTAACGTAACGTTACAGCTAGTACAGGTCCCCTAAGCTAACTAAGCTAGCGTTAGTTAACTGACCAAAAGTACAGCTCACTGTTTATTTACCTTTTTCTTGAAGCTAACAACACTGCGCCTCCCCTCTGTGGTGTAAATTTCAGCGAGGTTTCAGCGACAGGACCGGCCTTGGGGTCTTCCTGCCCCGCATCTGAATCCATGTCTCATTCTGCCCCGAATTACTAAAGGAGTTTGTTAGGAATTCCTCATTACCGAAGATAAATCAAACTAGCAGTAGCGAACTAGCTCATTAGCTCCGCCAAGTCGGCTCAGCGCGCCTCGCTTTGGAACAGTGAACGTCACTCGCTGTGGCGAATTTGATTGGATGTTGCAGAAATTGAGGCGGAGCGTGTGTAGCCAAATCAAGCCAAATCGACAGATATTTTCAATACGTCTTATATATATATATATATATATATATATATATATATAATTTGTTGTTTACAGTGATTGTAAGATGAAAGATGTCTTCCATTTGTTCGCTACAACTCTTGCAACTCAGCTATATAACAGTTATAGTTATATTCACTGGAGTAAATTATTCTACGTTAGGCATAGCACGCAAACTGACTGACTGAATAAAGAACTGCACAGCTAGTGATTCTGATCATTTTCACATCACTGTACTGCAGGTCGTCAACTAAGAGATAAAATTAACACATGACTTTAAATATAAAAATATGAATCTAAATACGTTAACTACAGTAACAGCAGACTCTGAGTTCACGGAACGTATAAAAAATGTAATTTGTTTCATTTTATTTTAATTAACAGTTTATTTTGACAACTTAAAGACCAACGCAAATCATTTGCCCTTTTACGCTCCGCCAGCAGATGGCAGCATAAATTAATAAAATGTCCACTGGGCCAGATTCAGTCTTTATAAAACTCTGAGAGAAGAATTGAAGGTGAACGAAAACATATTCTGACTATCTCTCTAAGCTAGACGTGGGGACGTTGGGTGAAGTAATTTAAAGCAACAAATCCAGTAAAAGTCTTGTCTTTCAGTAAAACAATGAAAGTTGCTCAGGTGCTGAATTCCCTTAGCACACCAAGCCCCCTATCAGTATAGCAAGTGTAGTTTGATGTTGATGCTGTGCTAAAGAACAAAGGTATATGTAGCACAACTCTGTTTCAGCTGAGATGTAGGGGAATATAAATGAAGGACATTGAAGTGCAGAGGTACATACAAGGGGTGCTTACCACCTTTTAAAAGTATGTAAAAAAGTATCAGACAAAAACATATGAGGCTCCCCAGTTCTTTCCACAATCCAACTCTTATACACTTGAAGCCATATTCAGGGTTAGACGGCTGAAATAGGACTGTACTGAACAGCCTGTCTTGCATTGACTTGTCATCTTCTAGGTTTTACTCTGACCATGGCTCAACCCTCACAGCAGTCTCCAGAGAGTGTTACCGTCATCTGACCACTTCAATTGGAGGGCAAGGTGAGCTCATTAGAACAGTTTCCCAATACTAGAAATGGTCTGATTTGCTTTTTAAAAAGTGTTTTCTTGCCCAACACACATGATCAAACTCATGAGCTTATTATGGAGCCCTTAATGAGTTTAAATTGAGGCAAATGCTATTCCACTCAACTGTGTAGGACAGTTTTTTTTAATTAAAAGCACTTTAAAAGCACTTTTGTTCATCCTGATAGTGAAACAGGCAAGATTGCCCCCACACATTTGTCCAGTTTGCTTTTTCTTCATTATGAAGCTAGCCCAAATTGTCATCTACAATTTTTTCCATTACTGCAGCATGTTCTTTTATTTTAGGCATAGAATTGAACACGATTAAAGTCTAGCCAAAATGAAAAACTATAACCTTTGCTACATCTGTTGTAAACATGCAGACTCACTTCCTTTGCCAAAATAGACTCTAGAACGAGGTTTCCTGTTTTAAAGACAAAACCTCCCTTGCGACGATGAAACTTGAAGTTGGAAGGAACTTTTTGAAAAGCTCACTTGAGAGCTACTTGATTTTTTCCACTACCTGCTTAAGGAAGGAAGCCAGATGGCTGATGTTACTGCTGAATGTCACCTCAGAATGTATTAGCCACTACATGAGTGGTGCATATGTGAATTTCCTTTTCAATATAGGGGGATTCCCAGTGTCTGTGTGACATCTTTGCATAATGCATGCTGGGTGTTGCAGTGATGGAAGAAAACACATAAAGGGTACACAGTTGTGAATTCTGTCAACCAGATGATGCTGAGGGGTGCAAGTCTGCTGAAGGACTGATGGAGAATGTGCTGGAAATGTTTCTATATATAGAATGCTTCTTATAGGAGGGTTCTCTATAGCACCAAAAAGGTTCTTCTATTGTTATGATATCAAGCTGGTTACAATAGAAGACCCCTTTTTGGTGCTATGGAGAACACTTTACTAAAAGATTCTATATAGAACCATCTACAGCACACTCCATCAATCTGACGAATCATTTGATGATACAAAGAACCCTTTCATAATGCAAAAGGTTCTTTGAATGTTCATGGTTCTATGTAGAATCATATTCTTTACTAAAGAACCATCTTTTTTAAGTGTTTATGAAGTAATGCATAACATTACAAATAACATATTAAATGCTAGTTTTAGGCCGGAATGCCCCTTTAAATGGGAATTCTGGGTAGTGAGTAAAATTGGCTATGTTTGCACTGTAAACATCAAAATCTCTGGTTCCTATCACTACCACTGTAAAGAAATCCTCACTACAATGACCCATTTCACATCAGACTATTCTGAATAACTTTTTTTTGTATAACTAGAACCGAATTAATCCATCCATCCATCCATCCATCCATCCATCCATCCATCCATCCATTTTCTAAGCCGCTTCTCCGTCAGGGTCACGGGGGGGTGCTGGAGCCTATCCCAGCAGTCATAGGGCGGAAGGCATGATACACCCTGGACAGGTCGCCAGTCCATCGCAGGGCAGACAGACAGACAGACACAGAAAGTCACTCACAGACTCACACCTGAGGCAATGTAACATGTCCAATTGGCCTGACTGCATGTCTTTGGACTGTGGGAGGAAACCGGAGAACCCGGAGGAAACCCACGCAGACACGGGGAGAACATGCAAACTCCACACAGAGAGGACCCCGGTCACCCGGCAGGGGATTTGAACCCAGGCCCTCCTCGCTGCGAGACGCCGAATTAATCAGAAATGTTAAAAAAAAATGTTCCCCCCCAAGTAAAATACTTATTTGAGCACTATGATTATGATATTTCTCACACCAGTGTACTTCAAAAAGCTACCTGTAGCAGGTAAAATTACAACGTAATTTTAGTGGGATAATTAATGTGTGAATGTACTCCAAGAGGGGCAGCATGGTGGCGTGGTGGGTAGCGCTGTCGCCTCACAGCAAGGAGGGCCTGGGTTCGATTCCCCGGCCGGGTGACCGGGGTCCTCTCTGTGTGGAGTTTGCATGTTCTCCCCGTGTCTGCGTGGGTTTCCTCCGGGTTCTCCGGTTTCCTCCCACAGTCCAAAGACATGCAGTCAGGCCAATTGGACATGCTAAACTGCCCCTAGGTGTGAGTGTGTGAGTGACTGTCTGTGTCTGTGTGTCTGCCCTGCGATGGACTGGCGACCTGTCCAGGGTGTGTCCTGCCTTCCGCCCGATGACCGCTGGGATAGGCTCCAGCTCCCCCCCGCGACCCTGACGGAGAAGCGGCTTGGAAAATGGATGGATGGATGGATGTACTCCAAGAACAGTGAAGGCTGGAGCGCACTGAAGGTGACAGGAAGGAATTTTGTGTTATTAAATCTGTTTTGCTGACTTTTCTCTAACTGCATCAGTTCTAGCGTTTGATTTCTTCTAAAAAGCCACATAAACACATGCCACAGCAGGGGAGAAGAGGACTGTGGCGGATCACAGGCTGAGGCACAGGCTTAGAATCCTCTTCACATGGGGAGCCCTCTAACAGATTCCTTCAGCTGTTTTTTAAGAGATAAACTTGCTACTTTTCATCCAAGTGTGACTTTTTTACCTTACAGGCATGCTGCCGGTCACCCCAGACAGACTTTTGATGATACAGGCTTTAGCAGGCTTACAGTGGAGGTTTCTATGCCTTGTTGCAGCCATTTTATGCATTTGATCTGACACGCAGTCCACAGTCCTCGCCAGTGTTGAAGTGGCCATAGGCGGATTTGTTGACTGCATCCTCTTAGTCACCGATAAGCTGTCAGGCTGATAATTTGCTGAAAATATCCGTCTATGAATCAGCACTTATTAAGTAACCACCAATTAAGGACGCGTCCCAGTTCTGATAAGTGAATATGAAGCACTGAATAGATTAAGCCTAAGCCTTTACTAAATAGGATTTATAAAGGGCCAATATTCTACATTTGTATTTATATTCCATTTTTCCCCCGAGGTCTTCCCTGCAGATCGCTTCTAGTTCTGCAGTGATCTTGGGCTGTCTTGCATGCAGTGTTTAGGATCTAACCGTAGATTTTCAGTGAGGTTCAAGGTAGGGGTTAGTGAGGGCTGTTCTAAGTTTTAGATTGTGTTTCCTGCAATAGTTCAGTTTATTTTAAAGTATGTTTTGGATCATTGTCCTGTTACTGAAGCCAGCCTCATTTTTGCTTCATTTTCTTGAATGATACATTTGCTTTGAGAATTTTCTGATATTTAGGGAAATCCTGTGTTTCATCCAGTGCAGTGTTTCCTGTGCTGGCTTAATAGATCCCCATGCTTAACTGTTAGCAAGGTGTTCTTTTCATGAAATGCTGCTGTTCCTTTCCCCAAACATATCTTTGGTGATTATGGCCACAGCACATGTTTCCAAAATGCTTCTTAGTTATCCAGACATTGTTTTACATACCTCAGATGTTGACTTATGAGGTTGTAGGTAAGGTTTCGTTCTGATGATTCTTTTATGCGGATTGTTTTTGTCCAAGGAAGCTGCACAGGTCCTTTGCTGTCATATGGGGGTTTTGCTTTGCCTTTCTTGCCAGTATACAGGCAGTTCTCTTTATGAATTGATTTGATTTTCCAGATTTTCATTTCTGCAATTCCCCTTGACTGCTATTTCTGACATTACAGACAGTGAAAACTGTGAGCCATAAGCATTTTGATATCTTTTTATAGCCTTTCCTTGCTTGTGGTCATTAATTAACTTCATTTTCAGGTCCTCAGCCAGCTGCTTAGATATTGAGTGTTTGCATAAGGGGGGAAGAGTCCAAGAGCTCACTATGCTCTAAAATTTTCGTCAGCTGACAAGTCGACATGACAATTCTTGACCTGCCTAATCAGTCTTCACGAGTCAATTAAGGCCTAACAATTTAGTTCTGACCTTTTATGACTTCTTTTTTCTATTTTTAAGTGAGTCAAATAAGTGTTTTTAAGTGAGGATTAACATTTGCAGAAAATGTTGTTTTTTAACATGTTTACATTTAAAATATGTGATATTTTGCAAGGACTGCTCAAACTTTTGCGTATAACTGTATGTAAATGATGTCTGTTCTGAGTCACTGTCCTGTATTGTGCCTAATTCAAAAAGGCAGGCATAAAAACTGAGACTAATATGGGGGCAGATGGGAAATTTACAACACTCCTCAGGCCAAAAAGTGAGGAAGTGCAGGGTCAGTTAAGGATCTCCTTATGGTTTGATTTAGACTTTTCACATGATGACCTTAAGCATCTACCATTCTGCTGCCCCTGCTTTCTATGGATGCTGTGAGTGTGCGTTGTGTCACCTGTTATCAATGGGTGCATGTTAAAGTAGTTAAATTCACTAATTAGAAGGGGCTTCTTGACCCCTTTGGCTCATAGAGCTAGTTTCCCAGACCTAGATTAAGCCTAAGCCTGGGCTGAATGTGAGTTTTAAAGTGGCTATATTCTACATTTGTGTTTGTATTTCATTTTTCCCCTATGGTCCAATCATAACATGTGGTTTTATGGATAAGTTGTAATACATTTTTACATTTTACATTTTTACACTCTTTTTTTTCCTTAGAATTAACCAGACTGTCATTACTGTACCTTCAAGACAGATACAGTGATATGCAAATGTTTGAACATCCCTGTTTAGCTGGCATGTTTGAAAAACACATCTTCTACAGAGATAAATATGGCATTTTATTTTATTTAATTTTACATGAAAACATGCAGAACTGTCTTCTCTGTCATCTCTTCTCTGCACACAACTGTATATATAAATGATGTTCTGATTGGCTGCCATGTATGTGCCTCATTCAAAAAGCAGACTGAAACACTTTGTAACTTTAACATGACCAAGCAGAGCCAAGCTGCTGTAGGCTGAATACGCAGATGTATATAAATATGTTGGCTTTTGTGACATCACAAAACAGTAAATTCAAAACTAACTATGTTTTCTGACCATTAGTTTTCATAAATAGTTAGTTTGGACTGTGTCATGACTGAAACTTTAAAACATCAAACTCTTTTATTTAAAGTAGTGAGGAATTTTTTTTAATGATGGGCCCTTAAATGGTCACTGCAGTTTAGTCCATGACTACGAATAATCCATGTCCATAAAACAGACCCTACCACTGTCCCTCCTGGGGGTCAGCTCACCAGCAGTACTGCCTACTGTACATTTGACGGTCTGTGAGTAAGCATTCTTACATGACACATCTGTATAGCAGATCCGACCTTCAGGAGGTTATTGAATATGACAGACACATGGGGAGCAGATGACAGCGCTGTAACTGAGCCAGTGAAACGCAGCCTGTGTGCTACTTGCCATTTCAGCACCAACAGTGCAGGGAGCTGTCTGATCACGCTCGACTGACCACTATTAAAAGAAGGAGATGCTCCACTAAGAGAGAGAGAGAGAGAGCGAAATATGAAAAAGAGGAAATTTGCTGGATTCTGCTGGCCCTCTGGAGCCATCCTTTATTAATGCAGTCCACACCAGGAGTGCTGCAGGAATGGGCAGGATGAAAGATTCACAGCCACCCGTCTTGTGCACATGGAGTAATGGGTCTGGAGAGGGCTCTCTGCCGTCTGTGAGAACCGTGTGTGTGTCTACAGGCTGCTGAAGCATGGGGTTTGTACACCTTGCTAGCAGTCATCATCATATAGTCCTTTTTGAAGGGCCCATATTAAGGAAAATCAATGTTTTCTTTCTTTTTTGAAATGAAAGAGAACAATTTAGTATGTAAACATTGTTAAAGTTCCAAAACATACCGCCAGGTCCATTTATGGAAACTGCATTAAAAACAGGCCATTTTGAGTTCAATGTTTCACAAGGAACGGCTAATTTACATCTGTCCACCTCTTCAGCCTACAGCAGTTTAGCCCCACCCATTCATACAGAAGTTTAATGGAGCCTTTCAGCTCTGAGTTTTTAAATGAGCACAACCAAGACCCTCAGCCAGAGCAGAGGTCTTTATATATAAGTCTTAAAGGCACAGTAAGAAAAACAGTCTGGTTAATTATATAGAGTAAAGAGAGGTTGGAAAATGGTCATATAAAAGTGAATTATGATTTTGTTCATAGACCATCACAAATATTATACGTGGTCCTCAAAGACAAAAATAAATTAAAAGAAAAATGTAGGATACGGGCACTTTATGTCAGACCGCTGAGTCATAGGGTTCTGTGCAGCATGTCAAATGAACTGAAAGCAGGGGTCAGCAGCATACAGCTCTGGAGCAGAATTAGATGTTTAGGTAAAAATAAAATAATCCTCCTCTGCAGTAAAATGAAGTTTTAACGGTTTAATGGTCTTAAACGCTGGAGTTAATGTAGCCTGTATCTGCTAATTTATTACAAATTTATTACAGACTGCTGGTCACCATAGTGACGCAGACAATCTCACATAGCTAGAAGCTAAGGAAAAGATTTCAGACAAACATGGATAATTTGGAGACAAAAGGACATATTTGCGTTTGTAAGCACTCCAGCTCCTTTGACACATTTAATCTGCAACAAGAAACTGTCAAACACAATTGAATGAAAAAATTCATGAAGTTGAAGTTTCTTGTTTGTTAGCCTTTTGTTCGAATTGCCCCACCTTAAATGGTGCAGCAGTTGCTTTCTGGCGCCTCAGGCACCATTTAAGAGTGAACAGAAAAAAGCTGACTTCAGCTTTGTAAGACGTTGAATGTTGAGAGACATTTTACATGAAACTATTCTATTTTTGAAAAGGTTTCCTGCTGTGAGATGTGAGAATAGAAGCTATAGCTGAGCTAAAGCTTAAAGCGTAGCAAAGAATGTGATTTGAAAGACTTTTTTTTAGCCTATACTAGTATATTAGCACATATTGTGACATACAGCCAAGATGGTAAAATTGACATAAATCGTGGCTACCAAGGTGGTTTGATTTTTACTGAAAGGACAAAATGGCTTTTCTTAACATCTGGGTTGCCAACCCCTGTCCTAAACTGTCTCAAAAACTGTCTGTGGTTCTTTGTTGTCCAGTTGATTTGTGCATTGCTAAAAACTAAACAGCCCTGCTATGTTTCTGATTGTATTCATATTTCTGTTGATTGTATTTGTATTTATAAATAACTGTTAATCTTAAATTTCTAAATAGAAGCCCATGTAATCTAGCGTCCGTATGTTAGTGTGATGTGCATGTATGTGCAGGGGAGTTTAAAATGGCAGTGTTCAGCTTCTGTCTTAAATAACATTAACAAATAATGCATAATGGATCTTAATAAAGAAAAGTTTTGATGGGGTGTTTACAGAACAGATTTGGGTGACTATTGACTTGTAGTGTTTGTTAGCAATGTTAGCCTTGTAGCTCTAGCTCTAAACTAAAGAAGCAAAATTTGGACACCAAATATTTTCAGAGCTGATCAACAGCTGATCATCTGGGGCAAGTAAAAAAAAACATTTAAGTAGATTACAGATGACCCTCTCTCATTCCTTTAAGAGTATATGTCTTTGTTGCACATGCTCAAAAAAGTGGTTTCTTAAGGGTTGTTTAGTAAAGGGAATGTTTAGGCTTAGATCTGTGAGTTTTCTATTAAACCATGTGTTTAAATGGACCTATGCATGGTGAAGTGGTTCTTCAGCCTGATGGAGAATGTGCTGTATACGGCTCCATATAGAACCTTTTTAAAAAGCGTTTTATATAGCACAAAAAAGGTTCTTCTATTGTGACAATGTGAAACTTGTAGAAATGGAAGACACTTTCTACAGCAAATTCTCCATCAATCCGAAGAACCACTTCCCAATGCAAAGAACCCTTTAAACATACAAAGGGTTCTTGGTTGTTTGTGTTAGATCATTTTCTTTAAAAAAACCCTTGAAGAAGCATATTTTCATATGTGTATGTTTTGTGACTGTGAACATTGTATTTCTTTGATTTTTCATCAGAAATGCTTTTGCTTTAGGGATAATAACAGTTGATATAAATGACCAGCAATCATGAGAAGAAAAATCTTCAGGTTTCCACCATTTTTGCTTAATTGTGATGAAACATCAGGGTCTTCAGATCCAATTATTTTCTTAAAGCCTCCTGCATTATAAATTGCCAAGTGAGAATAAATATGACACTTAGGTTTGCGATAGTCTTTCGTTCCTGAAGGTGTGCAGGTGTTCTGTAGACACTCTAAAGAGACTGTTCTAGAATGTGTGTCTATTATCTTCAACCAGGTCTGCCTCCTGGGTCAAGCTCCTCCAGCTCTAGTTCCATTTATAACATACCAGCTCTGCGCTCTCCCTTTGCTGAGAGCTAATTGGGTGCCAGTGTTTAGGTCTCAGCAGTAAGAGAGGTGTAACTGATTCAGGGATGCTCAGATATTCTGATGCAGGGAACTTGACATCCAATCCGCAGAACTTCACAGTTTAGTGTTTTCCCTGCACTTCAATTTATTATTAAAGGAGTAGTTAGTCAAAAATCAAATGCATTAAGTTTCCCCCTTACCTCCAAATGTAGATGGTCACCCAATAAATAAATTTAACATTGAGGTTTGTTTCTTTAGTTTTACATCGTAGCTACAAGGCTAATGGAGCTAAGCAGATGAAGCGTATACCCCATGAATGATATAGTTTCAGACAATTTATGGCAGTGATAACAAAACTTGTTCCATGGAGATCTACCTTCCTGCAAAGAGTTGTACCAGCTACACCTGCTCAAGGGACATAACTTCTTCAGAAAACTCCTATTGGCTGGATTAGATGCATTGGTTTTAGGTAAGAGGCAGCATTTTAGATGCAGGCTAGAATTAAACTGCAGGAAAGTAGATCTCCAGGAGGAGGGCTGGTGACCACTCCTTTAAGGCATACTGTAATCTATAATAACTGACAAAATTCTGGCTTCAAAACAGCTGCTTTAGCTACAATATACTTTCTTATCACTTTTTATAGGCATTATAGCACACTGCATCAGAAAACATGTAAGCAATTCTATTTGAGATTTTCACAGCTGGTTTGTTTCTTAAAGTTAAAGTGATGTAAGGTCTTTAGTTAGATTAGTCTCACATTGCATCTAAAGTGTGCCGAGCTTTACTCATAGGTGTCCAGTAATTGGTCATAAATTTGCTTCAGGTTTGCTTCCATTAATGGCAAAAAACTACAAATTTTCATTAGATTATTGTAGTATAAAATCCAGTTCCATCATTCAGATACACTTTCAGATATTAAGTGTCTTTGATAATGAGAAAGGTTCTATAAAAACAGATGTTTTTTAAACTAAAACTGTAAAATGATGATGATGATATTTATATTCACTCTTAGAAAAAGAAGGTACTGTACTGTCACTGGGGTGCTCCCTCCAAGGGTACCTCTTCTGTACCTTTAATTAAGGAATGTAACTGTACCAAATTCCATTGCAGTTATATGTTTTAGACTGTACTGAGTCCATACACCCGTCTCATCTCTGGGCTTTTTACTATATCATTCTGTTTAAAAACATTAGCTTATTAAAGGGTGCATACATGTTTTGATCCCCTAGAAAAACCTATTTAAGGTACAATGTTGTACCTTTGAAGGTACATTTTGTGCCTTGATAAACGTGAAATGTACTTACATAGTACCATTGTTTTCTTTCTAATAAAACCTTTTATGGTGCTTAACTAAACCTATTTTTGTAGGTGGGATTTTTATTCTGGAGTGTCCATTTTGATTAAGAAACTAAACAATGTGAATATACAATTATGTCCGTATTACTTTCTAACACTAGCTCTGCAGACTCAGCAAAAATTATGCTAAATGTTTTATGTCTGAATTTCTATAAGGCTGGAGTTGGCTCTTATTTGGCAGATTTTGGTTAGAATTTTTCATCAATATTAAATGGAGCACTAGAAAGAGCTGCAGCTTTCCAGGAAAAGACTTTGAGAACTCTCTGCTAGTAGACGTTTCATTCTCATGCTGATCTGCGATCAGCTTGTCAGTCTCCACTAAGGTTTGGACAGAGGCAGCAAAAGCTCATCCTACATCAGCAGAAAGGCTCCTGCTAGTCCATGATGGCCTTCTGCATCTCAACACCACTTCCCTCATATTACTGCCAAAGAGCATAAAACGCACGTGGGCTAGCACTCCTTCACTCTGGAGCAGAGAGACCGAGAGAGAGAGATGCAGTACTCATGGGACAGTATGGTACATCTTGAAGAGAAATAACTCAAGGTCTGTCATAAAACATCGATACTTCAAAGGTCTGCTTGCATGAGCTGGATGCAGAAGAGCCGATTACGGCTTTAAATTATTCATCCCTGCAAACCCCCACTCTGTTTTTTTATGGCAAGTTCAGGTCTGACATTACATTTATCTAGCATACACACACACACATGCACTTGCTCACACACAGGTCATTGGGGGGCTCATTTATAGTATGTCTCCAATCTTGTCTCTGCACTGGGTGAGCAATGGAGAGGTGAAATTTTGGTGCATTATGACGCAAGTCGTTTTGAGTAAGACATCTGAGCAGGAACGTTTGGGTCAGAGTTTTCTGAGTCATTGCCTGAAAAGAGAGCCATTTGCATAGAGCTCATTGCAATGTATAGGGGACAATGTCAGACTAAGAGTCTTTTGAGCCTATATTACAATATATGAATTTGAAGTTCATCATTAAGACAGTAGATGATATATTTTAGGAACACTGACTTAAAAAAGCTGTTTTGAATTATATTGAGTACATTTTAACATGTTGGTATAGAAAGGTACCAGTACATCTCAAAATTTTACTTTAAAGAAATTTTACTTTACTTTTCCATGTTTCTCAATAAAAGTTGTTTTAACATCAAATCTCTGTCATGCTGAGATATATATATATATATATATATATATATATATATATATATATATATATATATATATATATATATATATGTGTGTGTGTGTGTGTGTGTGTGTGTGTGTGTGTGTGTGTGTGTGTGTGTGTGTGTGTATATCCCATAGGGGCAATCCCATCTCAGCCATCCCATCACGTTTGCACATAGTGGGACCATAATTTGTGTTACAACAGGACAATGACCCCAAACACACCTCTGCAATCACCCAATCTAAACCCTACTGAGATGGTTTGGGATGAGTTGATGACCCCAGAGTGAAGGAAAAGAAGCCAACAACTGCTCAGCACCTCTGGGAACTTCAAGACTGTCAGAAAACCATTTCAGGTGACTACCACATGAAGCTGATTGAGAGAAGGCTAAGAGTGTGCAAAGCTGTCATCAAAGAAAAAGTCGCTGCACTGAAGAATGTGAAGTATAAATTCTGGTTTGTTTAACACCTTGTTCTTCTACTGTTACAATGTCAAGTGTATAACAGTAGAAGAACCCTTTTTGGTGCTATATAGATCCTTTTTTAAAAGGTTCTATATAGAACCCTGTAAAACACATTCTCCATCAATCTGAGAAACGCTTCAATTATGCAAAGAACCCTTTAATCATGCAAAAACTATTTTCTTTACTAAACAGTCCTAAACAGAAACATCTTTTCAAGAGTGTAGATATTTATGTAGCTTGACTAGCTAATGCTGTAGACGCCTCACCAAGGTCTAGGCAACTGGTCAGCTTGTCACTTTACTCAATACTTCAGCTTCAACTAGTTTTCTACCTATAGACACTTCAGGGAATGTAAATTCTGTGAGTTATGGGTGGATTTGAGTGTCTGTTCAGACAGTTCCTGGACTTTTAAATGTTACCAAGGCAACAGAGAAAAAGGCTTATCAAAGATATGAATCCTAGTGGAGCAGCATGAATATACAGACAGTGAGAGTTTTATTGGAGTGTGTATAAAAAATTCAAAACCACTCAGATATATCCTGTGGCATAGCGGTATGCTGTACATGTTGTGTTGACTGCTAAGTGCTGAATTTAGGAAAAGCTGTTTTAGATATAGATTATACCGTAGATTGATCAATGATATGTATCAGTGAGAAGATTTCAACCAGTCAGGAACATCTCTTTGTCCACTGTGTATTTGAAGGACATGCACTTCTTTTGACCAGTAATGCAGATGGCATGAGACGCCCATTCAGTTGGCTTGAATGGTACACAAGGACATTCTCTCCCTAATCTAAGCTAGAATCTGTGATGGGCTTCATGTCCACTGCAAACCCAGAGACCATGTTCAGTAGTTATCTTTGTTGTTTTGTCAGGTTGTGGTAATCATTCGGGGGATTATTCTCTCACATGTAGAGAGCAGGTGGTCTATATCAGAGGTCCTCAAAACTGGACTGTTGTTGATGTAGCTGATTAGCCACCTTGTGTCATACTTACAGTGACTACAAAACCCTGGAATGGAAAATGGATTCAAGGTCTGGATTTGAGGACTGGTCTATATATCGGCATTCTTGTAACCTTATATCTCTAAATGTACGTTAATGAAACAAGATTGCTTTCCAAATCATTTTGGAGCATTTCAATTGGTCTAAATTGCCTCTAGGTGTGTGTGTGTGTGTGTGTGTGTGTGTGTGTATGTTTGTATATATCTGAGCGTTTGCCCTGTGATGGACTGGCGACCTGTCCAGGGTGCTACCTTTCTTTGGCCCAATGATGTCTGGGATAGGCTCCAGCTTTCCAGCGACGCAGAAGTATAAGTGGCTTAGAAAAGTTTGTGTGTGTGTGTGTGTGTGTGTGTGTGTGTGTGTCTATTGGTCTGTTCATCATGAATTGTTCACATAAAGTAAAGGTGGCATCACATAGAAATGTTTGTTTATTTATTTATTTAATAAAACCAGCACAAATTGATTTGCAGGGTTTTGACAGTAATGATATGTCATTTTAAAATGTTTCTTGTCTTCTTACCTGAGGCTCATGCTACATAAGTGGGCCTACAGGTCCTGGTTGTGGGATACAGGTGATAAATGCTTCAACAGCCCTCTCCTTGCTCTCCTTGCCCGCGGCTAAACCATTTGAAGTTCAAACGTTGGTCAGATGTGATTATTACTGCCATGTTTGGTGACATGCAATTTTTCACAGCTCCTCAGTGGCTCTGTAGATGGAAATAAGTTGGCCTTCAGAGAAGCACAAACAAGGAAATGAAAACGTGGAAATTCATTTGCCCACATTAACTGTGATGAGTTCTTGTAATTGGCTCATTAATCCAACATCTCCATCTAGGCGTAATGAACAATGTATTAAATTCAAATGGAATTAGATTGGCTGTATGACCTGGCAATAAATGGAAGTCTCTTTGAAGAATGCAGCTCTAAACTCTTTCATTCGGCTCCTTTGAGCAGACTTCTATGCTGTGTTTAACCCTCAATATGCTAACAGGGCATTTGTATCTGCCACAGACTGTTTAATGCCATTAAGCTAGATGTATTTTGTAATTTATATTTGTATGAGTTTTTTATTAATTATAGTCGTATGCAAAAGTGGTGGGGCCCCTGGTCAAATGAACTGTTTTTTGATTTTCTGAGTGGAAGAAAGTACACATTCGCTATAGACACACTCCTACACACATTAATGCACAGTTATGTACATTTTAGCTGTGTTCCAAAGCTTAGGCTGCAGCTGAGGTAGACTGCATTTCTCACCCACTTTGTCATAGAAGGCCTAGAAAAGCAGCCTATGTTCTGAGTGATTTCAAAGGTGCAACAGATGTATCCTTACAAGCCTTCAGTTACCCACAGTTCTCTGAGCATGAACAACGTGAAGAAAAAAAAAACACCACAAAAATGACAGAAAACAGAGCTGTTGGAGCAGAGCTTGTTGCCCATATTTCATATTTTATTTGGAGGTATTTGTAAATATGTAGTTTATCGTACTACATAAAAACTTCTCCATTTCTGTGAACAAATAAAAAAATGAACACAATGCAGCGGGCTCCAGTTTTCTCACAAGTTTCGTACCGCAAAGGCAGAAAGGCAGGACCTTTCTGGTGACATCACCACGCAGCCCGGTTAGGACTGTTCTATTTGTGTGACCAATAGGCTACTAAGAAGGATGCTTCATAGGACAGTCCTACCGTGGACCCGTCCTACGTTGGCTGCAGCCTAGGCTTTGGAACGCAGCTTTTAATAACATTGGGCCTCATTCACCAACCATTCTTAAAAAGATATTTCTTCTTAAAACCCACTTACAAAGATTCTGACATTCACAGATGTTTTCTTATTTGGGATTTGTTCTTAGGTAAGAGCAGAATTTACACACACTCAAGAGTGCCAAGGTGTGAACAATACTGCGATTTAAGAACACGCCATAAATCTGATGTAAACATTTTCTTAGGACCGAAAAAATAAATATTATTTATTTGTTGAATTTAACATGTTTGGAGGAAAATCATAAAATCATACAGTTATGGAAATTATGGCACATTTTGTACATACTATGGTTTTATCGATGTGTTAAATAGAAATTGTGCACTGCAAGAAAATTGCAGAAAAATTGTGTTGTGTTAATTATGTTCAAAAATGACCAAAGATCTTCAAACATTTGCATACAGCATGACTATGTAAAGCAATAAATGAAGAAATATGTAGTATAACATTTTATAAGTAAAGTTCTTTTGCCTTTTTTGTCTGGGACTCAAAATGGGCTGAAGAGGGCTTCTGAGTAGTGCAGTCGTCTAAATCAGGCATGTCAAACCGTGGACCTTCCAGACCAAGAAGCTGCAGAGATTAGCGTTCACCCTCTTCTAATGTTCTGAAGTGGTGTGCTGAAGTCTGCAGTGTTATGACCCGCGAGGACTAGAGCCTGACACATGTGGTCTAAGTGTTGGCCCTGTTGTATTTGATGTTGGGAGTCCTGCATAATTGGCCTTGCTCGCTCTAAAATGATGGTCTTCCTCTCCCCCATCACTCAGCACAATCCTAGCCAATGTGGACATCTGCTTACTAATGCCACAGAATTGATACTAATGCAGATGCCGATATTGAAACCCTAACTATGCATGCTAATACTCATCTGATATGTTTTTCTTTAGAACCTACTAAACCTTAAAATGATGATATCCTCATCTCTAACCCAGAATTTTCTGCTAATACTGGCCATATACCGATGATCCCCAATGTTGATAGGCCATTTCTAGGGTTAAAAAAAGAGCAGAATAATTTTCACCAGTTTTATTATCAACACCGTGTTCATAGTTGTACAGATTAAAATATGACATGTTTTGCATCACCTTAGCCTACAACATGAAAACAGAGTGCCTAAAAGCTGGAACCAAAATACGTCAATAAAGTACCAATGCAGATAAAAGAGAACACAATAATAATAATAATAATAATAATAATGATAATAATAATAATAAATAAAGTGCCTTGCATTTGCTTACCTGGCACAAAAAGTGTGTGCGTGTGTGTGTGTGTGTATTTGAGGGGGGAGGGTAGTAGAGACTTCAGAGGTTTGGCAGGAAGTTGCCAGGACACAAGCCACAATTACATGGTGATTGCAAACATCAGAACATCACCATTAGGACTTAGTGTGTCAACTACAGAGAAGTACCAACATCACTGCCAAAGCAAAAGAACTGAGGAAAATAAAATGAAATACTTCTGTAAATCAGTGCCATCATACAAAAGGAGCCAGTCGCTTTCAATGCTCTGTTCGTATTTGCAGTAATCAGAACAGGGTTCAGTGATGCCAAAGAACAGCAAAACAGAAACTGTTAAAAGTCTTGCAAATAATAAACCACTCTTAGTCCAACAAGCAAAGTTTAGAAAGAGCAAACAGAGCCCTTATAATCCACCAGGGCTTGGAGCTTGTGGAAGCTTTAAAGCTTCACACAACGGGTTATATGAGCAATAGCCATCAAATAAATACTATGAATTACTTCAGTGGCTGCAGATGTCTCTTCCAACACATGAATGCAGGTGAGAAAAAGATCCAAACTCTCCAGTTAACATAGCAGAAGAAATTGATAACTTTTCAAAACAGAAATATTTTCCAATAAGATGAATGTTAAAAAAACATAAACCTGTATCTGTAATAGCACACTGAGTGGGGCTTTATAAATAACAAAGCTCTTTTAGAAAAAAACATTTTACTTAATCTTCATCTTGCTTTTTTAGCAGCTTATCTATACTTACTTATAATATTTCATTTCATTTACATTTTTTTGTATTTTCTTTTATTGCAGCCCACACTGAGCTTTAAGTTACAGCTTGTATTCTGGTTGGTGTTTTAGCCGAGTTGGTGTTTCTATCATTTCATCATAAATATAGTCCACTTAAGTCACACACTGACAATACAAAAGGTACAACTTGGTTTTATATGTACAAAAGGACGTGTCAACCTTTTTGCTCTGCCTGGTGGTCTTCCTCTGTAAAATGAAAGGATCGTACTCTCCAAAGCCCTTTTCTAAGGTGCCACCTACTATTTCTGTCTTTTTTTCTTTTAGAGAACACACTGTTGCTTTTTCTCCATCATTACCAACCTACAGGCCAGTCATTGAGAGAACCTCTCAGCGAGATTGAGAAATAGTGTTCATTATCTTCCATCTTGCCTCCTGGACAGCAGTCTGCCTTTCCAAAACGACCATGTCTTATTAAATAGCACTGTGCTCTATTGGTCGTCCATAGGCCGCGCTTATCCAGCCAAACACAACAAAGGTGACCTTCCTATACACTTTCTGTTCAAGTGTATCAGTCTAAAACAAAACAGAGCATTCATGCTAGCCTTTGTTTTGGCCTGCAGGCCTGCAGAGGGTGCAAGGCTAGACGTCAGTGCTGATGCTGCAGCTGCGGGTGAACATTTCCCTCATGGTAATGGAGCGGTTGAGATTGAGCTTGTGGTAGTTGGGCAGCGGCGTGGGCAGCTCCAGGTCCTGCTGCTGAATGCTGCGGTAGCTGAGGCGCTCGCCACCGTTCCGCAGGCCATCTGGCTGCTGGAGGTAAAATGGCATTTCATAGTGCGTGCAGGACGGGCAGAATGTCTGAGAGCGGGTCAGCTTGCGGGCCGGGGGAGGTGTGAAGAGGGCAGGGCCATTGGGGGTGGCCGCCGCGGGGACGGTGGCCGCCAGGATGTTGTGATTGGAGTGCACGGGCGGCAGGCGTGACGTGACGGCAAAGTCAGGCTCCTCCTCCTCCGACTCGGATTCCTCCTTCTTACAGCAATAATACTGAGACATAGAGAGAAAACAGGCAAATTTCCTTAATGTTTGAATTATTTTGGGCTTACAAATGCACAGAACACAGAACTGTACAAGATCCAAATAGTGCAAATGTTGTGTAGCACTAAAGAATCTGAGCTATATGGTGGGTGGAGCTAAAAATCTTTCCCATCACTTTTCTCACCACCTCCCCACCTACTCCTACTGGCCCTGTGACTAGAAGGTCGCCGGTTCGATCCCCTGTGCAGACTGTCCATGACTGAGGTGTCCTTAAGCAAGACACCTAACCCCCAACTGCTCCCTGGGAGCAAGTGTGCTCACTGCCCCCTAGTGTGTGTGTGTATTCACTAGTGTGTATGTGGTGTTTCACTTCACAATTTAATGTGGTTAAATGCTGAGGTGGAATTTCCCCGTTTGTGGGATTAAAAAAAAAAAAAGCATCACTTAACCTAGATGCAGTCTGAAAGTGGTGGAGCTACAGCTGGGTAGGGTTACTAATGCATTTGCAAAGCTTGTAACTCAGAATTTACAACCTCTGACTAGGAATAATCAAAGAAAATGTCCCCAAAATTTTCCTATATATAGGGTTGGACAATATTCAATATATTCGGCACTGATGGCTGAATATTTAATACACTGTCCTAAATGTATTCAGTAATTGTGCTCTAAAAAAGCCTCAGTAGACTGATAAATCAATGTTATCTGTTATTAATCTCAGTGTTACTGAGCTCTGCTAAAGCCTGAGTAGCCTGATAAATCAATGTGATGATCAATTATTAATCTCAATGTTACTGAGCTCTGCTTAAGCCTGAGTAGACTGATAAATCAATGTGATGATCAATTATTAATCTCAATGTTACTGAGCTCTGCTTAAGCCTGAGTAGACTGATAAATCAATGTGATGATCAATTATTAATCTCAATGTTACTGAGCTCTGCTTAAGCCTGAGTAGACTGATAAATCAATGTGATGATCAGTTATTAATCTTGGTGTTACTGAGCTTTGCTAAAGCCTGAGTAGACTGATAAATCAATGTGATGATCAGTTATTAATCTCACTGTTACTGAGCTCTGCTAAAGCCTGAGTAGACTGATAAATCAATGTTATGATCAGTTATTAATCTCAGTGTTACTGAGTTCTGCTAAAGCCTGAGTAGACTGATAAATCAATGTGATGATCAGTTATTAATCTCAGTGTTACTGAGCTCTGCTAAAGCCTGAGTAGACTGATAAATCAATGTGATGATCAGTTATTAATCACAGTGTTACTGAGCTCTGCTAAAGCCTGAGTAGACTGATAAATCAATGTGATGATCAATTATTTATCTCAGTGTTTCTGAGCTCTGTTAAAGGAATGATCAAACTAATAATCTCAGTAGTAGACATGTTTACAAGTGATAAAGTGTAGCATTGATGTTGTACTGGACTTCTACTCAGGGGATACTGGAAGCAGCAGTGGACTAAATCAGGAGGTGTGAGAGACAAAAGTTCTGTTTTTTTTAATGATAAGGATGTATTTTTATTTAGCCACAGAGGTTCACGTATATGATAACAGTAGGGTAACTACAGCATTAGAACATCCACATGCTCTTTATTACTGTACTACCAGCAACACTGCTGGGTTTAATACAGACTGTGTGAATTAAAGGACATTTAATGAGAACTGGGGCAAGTCCATAGAAAAACTCAGATAAGACCAGGTCTTCATTTATTGTGAATAATGAGGGCTGTCATTTTGTTGGGTCGTTCACCCTAATTTAAGTCCGCTGGTCTAGAAACAGGCAGTGTTAGCGAACACTAATGATAAAAATATGTCACCCCAACTTTATGTCTGTCACAGTGCAAGGGCTGACCATTGTAGAACACATTAAACTAGGTCAAACTAATAAGTCCATGGAAGTGGGGATGAGGCTGATAAGGAGAAGGATGAAAGCATGTCTGAACGGACTGAGACCTGTGGTTCTATCTAATTATGCGATTATTAGTGGTTGGTTACTATGTGCAGCAACTGAATTAAGGAAGATATCTTATTAGATACACGTTGCCTTGTCTGTGACCTACAAACATGTGTGTCTACTTTTCTCTCCTGCTTCCTGATGTTTCAGATTCACAGAAATCGGAGAATATGCCATGCTCTATCAGCATGGTCACAGCAGGGATACAGTGTCGCCGTCAGAGAGCGCCAACGTGAACTGACTGCTCGATTATGGAGGCCACAAGAGGTAGTGTGAGTGTTTGTGACAGCGAGCCACTTCCTTAAGACAGCAAGCGGTGAAAAGTAAAGACACTAGCATGAGATGAGAACTAGAAGGGCACTTAAACACCCAGCTGCAGGAAGAAAGTACTACAACACAGGAATACATTATTACAACAAGGTGGAGATGACTTTACTGCAGCTTCATGGGGAAAGAGCACAGATATAGAGAGAGAAAAAGAGACAAAAAGAGATGTATTGAACTGGCCTATCCAGGCTCTGCCCACAAATGTTTTCTATGCAAAGGTGGCTTCAGTCCAGGTCAAGTTTTACAGAATGGTGGTAAAAAATCTTATTTAACATTAAGAGAAACTGTAGCATGCTCAGATTTTGTAAAAGGAAAAGTGTTTGGATGGACTGCATTTAGAAATTTTCTTATTGCGTAATCAATCTAATATTAATATGGCAGCATTTTAAACTCAATGTTATGTACCAGTTCTGAACAAACATTTTGGTAGACCTATATGAAGTTAAAAAGAGAGTTGTGCTGCAGTTTGTCCTTATCTTGACAAGGATTTCCCCTCACATTCTGTGAAGCTTGTTCAGTTCTAAGAGCCCATATCCTTTCATTTTTTCTTTTTTTTGTAATATAAGTATTTTTTGGATTTGTGTTTTTATATAACCTCTCTTTATATCTCAAATGTAAATAGTCTTTTGTTACTTACCCTTTGAAACTGATATTTAAATGAGCTCTGTTCTGACTGGCAGCCCTGTATTGTGCATTATTAAAAAAGCAGTCCAAACTGAAACATGTGATGTAGTGGAGTAAAGCATGCCACCGCTGGCATGTGGAAACTGTAGTCTGATGAATCATGCTTCTCTATCTGACAATCTGATGGACTAGTCTGTGTTTGGCAAATGCCAGGACAACATTACCTGCCTGACTGTACTGAGCCAACCATAAAGTTTGGTATAAGAGGGATAATGCTATGGGGTTGTTTTTCATGCGTTTTCCTAGACCCCCTCAGTTCCAGTGAAGGGGAATCTTAATGCTTTAGAAAATATTTTGGACCATTCTATGCTTTCAACTTTGTAGGAACTGTTCCCTCATGCTTGTGCCCCAGTGCACAAAGCAAGGTCCATAAAGGCCTGGCTGGGTGAGTTTGGTGTGGAAGAACTTGACTGGCCCACACCAAGCCCTGACCTCAACCCCATCAAACTAGAACAGAGATTGTAAGCCAGCATCAGTATCTGACCTCACAAATGTTCTTCTAGATGAATGGGCAAAAGTTCCCACAGACACACTATAAAATCTTGTAGAAAACTTTCCAGAAAAGTGGAAGCCTTCATAGCTGCACAGTGGGGATCAACTCCATGTTCATGCCTATGGACTTTGAAAGTGTTGTCAAAAATCTCCTGTGCAGGTGTCCTAATACCTTTGTCCACATAGCGGATATGTAAACACATTCTTTTTCATGACACCACAAAGATATTGAAATCAAAACAGGCAAGTTTCCACACATGGACTATATGGATATGAAATCGGGGAGTGAACAATATGTTTTAAAACTGTAACGTGTTTACATAGTATATTAAATGCTATCATTAAATGAGGAAAACATTGTCTCTTCAACAATAGTTGCTGCAAAATAATTTACTTGAGGGCAAAGCATGGAAGCATTTATTTATTAAACATCATTTGAAAGACATAATTCTATTTGAAAGACAGACATAATTCTAAATTGCTAGACAAGAAATAATGACAAAAAGATCTAAAAAATGACCCCACTTACATTACTCAAATTTCATTACATTAACATACATTGAAGTTACACGTTAAGCGTTTTTTTCCTTCCCTTATAAAGTTATCATATCAGAGATACGAGGTTTTGTTATGACAGCAACAATATCGCATCCACATCACTGTCTTTCACTTTATTCTTTTTAGCAGTAATTGCATTATTGTGACATGTTTCACTTGTAAAAATTACGTTCACATGTCAATCAAGTAAACTCAGCTATCGCTTGTTTTTAAAGAAAGAGAAATGAAAATAGTTTATTGTGTTTGTTCTGTTACATATTGGCAAACATACCTGCAGCCTACAGTAGCACAGTACAGCGATGATTAACAGTAAGATTACTGTAGCTAGAATCCCGCCTGTGATTACCACTGTCCCGGCTGTCATTCGAAAAGCTCTCCATCAACACCCTGAAAGAGAGAGAGAGAGAGAGACAGAGAGAGAGAGAGAGAGAGAGAGAGAGCGTAAGGAAATGGAACCTCCTAGCTCCCCCAAGGCACATTTTATTGAATTATTTCTCGCTCATAGCTCATTGAAATGCAGATTCTAAGCTTTCAATCCTCACCACATTTGTGTTTGTAATTAGAGATATTTTGTCATGATTTGATGAAAAGTTAATGTTGTGAATACCAGTCTAGATTTGTTGGAACCGTTCTTTACATTTTTGCCAGTTTCTTGATCAGTTTTTGACATTGAAACAAGCTGCAAGTGCAGATTCAACCCTGTTAATACTGAATGTAATTGTAATGAAGAATACATTATGCAAATAATTATGTAATTACATACATATATTTAAATGGTATAACAACACAAGACACTTAAGCAACTTCTAAAAGAGTCACTGACTGAGCAAAAAGTAGATACCAAGGAATAAATGTCCTTGAGAGAGAGAGGGAAGGGGGAAAAAGCTGATGACATCACAGGTAACCTTCCCTGCCACCGTGAAACATTCAGCGTGATGTTGAACTCTATTAACTTCAATCAAACGTGTCAAAAGAATAAGCTATGGGTATTTTAGCCTGCTTAACATCTGCTGCATATATGATTTGAATAGCAAAATGGCCACAAATAGAGGAATGATGAAGTGAAATGGGCAGAACGAATGAGAGGGAGAGAATAAGACAGGCTGAAAGAGGAAATGATGGAGGGTCTTGCTGTGACTGAGAGGCCTGATAACGAACAGAGGCGACAGATTAAATGGAGGGCACAGAGAGGTCAAGGCACAGTGAGGTGGATGAGGGAGTGATGGAGTGATACTAGATCGAGCAGATAAAGCCATAGAAATGGAGCATAAGTGGCAACAGCAGTGCAGATAGATGAATTAATGGTGGTGTGCTCACATGAGCAAGCATGAACTTTGACCTGCACTGAGACAAGCTGCCCTTAGGTCAAGACTTCCATTGAATCATTTCTATTAAAAACATGCACAGTGAAATTAATGTATACAATGGAAATAAAGTTCACTATATCTTTTAAAACATTTTTTCTTTTCAGTTGAGGCCCACTTATGACATTTATGCACCCAAAGCACTTGTAGTTCTTTTTCAACTTCTGTGTGCCCATTAGAATTAAACAGAATTCTGGTTTTACTGTGCCTTTAAGACCAATTTATAGCTCCTCTCAGAACAAAATCTCTCCAGTTTTTCATGTTTTGACATATTGTGAAAATGACTCTTTCTGTGTGTGGATTACTATTAATATCATAATAATGAATGGCCCAAGAGAAAAGGCACAAATTGTCTTGGGGGGGGGGTTGGGGGGTGGTTCCTGGTGAGCCTGGTTCCTTTGACCTACATTAAAAGTTATGTATGCTTTTGTCTTCTGTAAAGTTACCATTTGGAGATACAAGGTTTTGTTCTTATATGTAAATATATTTATGTATATGTATAATATATGTATATGTAAATACTCTCTTTTCTAATTGTTTAAAATGTAGTCTGGGCTGATACATTCTTCAGCTTGAGAGGCCATTGGTAAGCTGCTGTAGGCTGAATAGGCAGATGCACGTAAATGCAAAGGTTTTGTGACATCACAAAAGCAAACAATTCAAAACAGGATGTTTTTGGCAGCCTAATGCATAAACTGTGGAACAGTGGACTGTATGGTATTTTTTGATGCTTTAATAATGCTTACATACCACATCAATCTCTTTCCTAGACAATTATTTGCTGTGTTTGAAGCCATAGTAAAATACTCAATATGCACATTTATGACCTCTACACAACAACTAAATTCTGTATTAATGCTCAGTTATTGCTCATATGGACATCTCACTGTAGTAAAAGTTCAGACCAAGCATCAGCATTTGTGAAATAAACCTACCCTAAGTAAGAGTTTAATTAAACTTATTTTCTTGATAACTACAACTAGACTTATTCATTCTGTAGATAGCTAACAGGCTAACTAGCTCCTCCATTAATATTCAGTGTTATGCTTTGAACTAAAGTGTTTCCTGAAGTATTCACTGTAAAAACTACAAGTAAAGAAGTAAAGAGTAAAAACTAAAGAATATGTTATTGAAACTATAAGCTTCAAATGTCCATATTTTTGGAAGATCTGACATATTAAACAATGTTTGAAGTGAATATACATCACTGTTAGCATGATGCTAACACGGGCTAACATGCTAACATTGTTGCAGTGGCAATTTAATGAGCAAAAACGATGAACAACATGAAAGTTTCTACATGAAGTACTACTATTTTATGATACAACAGGCACCTGTTCATGATTATATGATGAAATATGAAAAAATATATGCACCTTAGCAGAGGCGGGGCCTTTGCCTAACTTGTTTAGTTTGCACACAGGAAGAACCAGCACTAAAGCCATTCATGTGGTTTGATCACAGTCAAGGGGGCCTCACTCAGCTTCGTGTAATTCCCGGCCTAAAATCACTAATGCACCGCCTCCTGTTGTGGCGCCTCCTGTGGCTAAATGCTTTTAGAAGTTATTGTTTATATTATAGTTATTGCATTTGTGAGCATACTGTGGGTTTTATGTTACTTTTACAACACTGAATGTCTGCATGTTACAGTGAAAAGGCATAAAAAGTGGCCTCACTGCCTCAGGTTTTGCCCTATTGTCAGTATACTGAGTTTAAAATCTGCCTGGTAGAACAAATAAACAGAAATGACTCTTTAAACCCTTAAAATCTCAGGCTTATTACATACTACTACATACAGACTTGAATGCAACCTGGCAGAGCTATTCTTAGGTTATAGAAGTGTATAATAAAAATAGCCATTTAAGGGGTTGTCCGTTCCATCAAACCTCAGAAAAATGAGATATTGGTGTATATTGTGTGCTGAAAGAATGTTCCCTAATCACTAGTGAAGGGGTCGGCAACCCAAATGTTAAGACGAGCCATTTTGTCAACAATAATCAAAGCACCTTGGGAGCCACAACATTTTATGCCTATTTTAACATCGTGAATGTCAATATGTCTCAGTATGTGCTAATTTGCTAGCATAGGATATAAAAATGCTAAATTACTTTGCTCCGCTTTAAGCTTTGGCCCAGCTATAGCCGCTTATCTCACATCTCCAGCAGTAAACTCTTCCACAAAAAAAAAAATAGTGTAAAATGTCTCTCAACGTTTGAGTTTTTACAAGAATTAAGTCAGCTTAATTCTTGCTTAATTCTTGCTTAAAGCCAGCAAATTTTTCTGTTCCACCTTAAATGTTGCCTGAGGTGCCAGAATGTAACTGTAACCATTTGAGGTGGAAAATTCAGACAAGAAGCTGGTGAATGAGAAGCTGTTAAGCTTTGTGACTTGTTAGTGTTTGGCAATTTCTCATTGCAGATTTAACATATTTAACATAGTTATTATGAATGCAAATAAGCCCATTCATCTCCAAATTATTCCTGTTTGTTTTAAATCTTTCTCTTTGCCACATCATTGGTTACTAACTAAGTGAGACTGTTGTCTGCGTTGCTAAGGTGACATATGGTGGAGCAGTCTGTGCGCCAATCTTCAGGGTTAAAGGTGTACAAGCAGTTCTACATCATTTAAGACCATTTAAGACAATTTACTGTTAAAACTGTATTTGAACAATCAGCAGAGCTTTATTTTACTGCAAAGGAGGATTATTTTATTTTACCTAAATATCTAATTCTGCTGTGGAGCTGCAACAGGGCAGTAAAAGAGCTTCATGTTGCCAACCGCTGTGCTAGTGTACAACTGTCAAGACACTCAGACACTTTTTGAGAGAAAAAAAAATCCTTCTTCTGTATTTCTGTGCGAAAATGGATAAGGAAGAAGGGTGAAATGAGCTAGTGACCCAAGGTATGTATTTAAGGGTTAAAGTTGCTGAATAGTTGCTGAAGACAGAGTTTTGTGCTGTGAAAGGCCACAGCAAGTTTGCATGTGTCAGCGCCCTAGGAGACTTCACACTGACTCTTCCTCTGCTGACTAGACCTCTCCTGCTCAGGGACTTGTTAGCTCAGATATAAATTATTTCCCTCAGTATCTTGTGATGCCTTGATGATGTTTATGAGCCTTTCTGAGCTGTTTCTCCTAGTTTGCTTGCATAGATGATGTACTGCACTAAATCAGACAAAGTGACACAGACCAAATCCTTCACTGGGGAAAGAACCCAGAAGACAATAACTGCAGTGCATGGACTTGTTAGTTCAGATATATACTGCTCTGTTTCCCTCAGTGTTTGGTGAATTCTTGTATGTGTACAAGCATTTCTAAGCCGTTTCCCCTTGTATCTAGAATTAGAATTAAGAACCATTTGTCACTGTGCTTGCACACTGTGAAATTAGACCTCTGCATTTAACCCATCTGTGCAGTGAAACATCCACATACATGCACGCTAGTGAACATACACACTAGTGGGCAGTGAGCACACTTGCCCAGAGCAGTGGGCAGCCCTATCCATGGCGCCCGGGGAGCAACTGGGGGTTAGGTGCCTTGCTCAAGGTCACTTCAGCCATCAAACCGGATCAAACCGGAAACCATTCGGTCACAGGGCTGGTTCCCTAACCGCCAGCCCACGACTGCCCCCAGTTAAAGAACTCTCTGTCACTGACATGGAGGACATGTGGGGCACATTTCCCTCACTTTCAAAGAAATGTAATTCCAATCCTCACACTTTTTGTTAAGATAAACATTAGGAAAGTATTGTGGGGATGTTGTGTAAGCTAACATTAATCTAATCATGAGTTTATCATAGCTAATTGTGACTGCAACAGAAACTGAGGTATCAAATAATTTGATAATGTTCAATGCTCAGAAACATGTTAACTTTTGAGTTTTGAACATTAAGGCTGAGGTTCTCAACCTTTTCCACCTCGAGTGCCACCTGTTTATCACTAGAAAGCAGGAAAACTCACAAGAAAACAAGACTCAATGTTTTTGCTTAAAAATTTCTTTCTTTGGGAAATTTTCAACACTGTGATATGTGGGGGGCCACACTTGCAGTATTGGGTGTGTATCAGTGAACATGAAAAATCAAGAGAGTATTGGTCTGAGTAGACTACTGAAAGGTCAGGTGTTTCTAGAGGCAAAAAATTATGAAGTTGCCTTTGTGTACTGTCATCGGGGGGTTTTGTATTATTGCTGTTAACTAACACACACACACACACACACACACACACACACACACATAGGCTTTCTAAGCCACTTATCCTTCTGGGCCACAGGGGGAGCTAGAGCCTATCACAGCACTCATTCAGCAGAAGGCAACTGTCAAACATCCATCCATCCATCCATCCATTTTCTAAGCCGCTTCTCCGTCAGGGTCGCGGGGGGTGCTGGAGCCTATCCCAGCAGTCTTCGGGCGGAAGGCAGGATACACCCTGGATGGGCCGCCAGTCCATCGCAGGGCAGACACACAGACACAGACACAGACAGACACTCACACACTCACACACACCTAGGGGCAATTTAGCATGTCCAATCGACCTGACTGCATGTCTTTGGACTGTGGGAGGAAACCGGAGAACCCGGAGGAAACCCACGCAGACACGGGGAGAACATGCAAACTCCACACAGAGAGGACCCCGGTCACTCAGCCGGGGAATCGAACCCAGGCCCTCCTCGCTGTGAGGCGACAGCACTACCCACCACGCCACCGTGCCGCCCAACTGTCAAACATTTAACATATATTTTTATTATAAAGTTAATTATTTTTTCACTGATTTTTATGACAAAGTGCCATCACAGGTCCACTACAGACCTCAGGCCCACCCCAGTATAGGTCCAAGGATCTACCGAGGGGTGCTTTACGGCCCACTTGTGGTCCTCGGCCCAGTGGTAGCCTTGACTTCAGTTGACTGTTCAGACTGCAGGCAAATCAGATTTGTTTCTCAAATCAGATCTTTTGAGATGATTGTCCACACTTTGTAAGTGATCAGATTGGATTTGTGTGTCCAGACATTACCAATTTATCTGCATGGGTTGCTGTGGTAACAGTGTAGGCTTGAATGTAGGAGAGATGGAAGTGCATCATTTCGTCCTCCAAGCTCTTCAAAATGATCTGGAATAAGCATGAATCTTTGGCACTCTTCTTGAATCCCAGCACTTCCACCCCTCTGGATTTGACATTGTCATTGTTTAGCACGATTTGAGCAGCCATAGCATCCAGACTAAGATGCATCTGTAAAAATATGATCGGAATCACGGTTCAAAACACTTCCAAATTTGATTTCATGTGTTTTGCTGTCCAGGACATCAAAAATCTAATTGGATATGTTAAAAAATAGGATTGAGGCTATCAGTCTGAACATAGCCTTAGTCAAACAATGCCAGCTACTTAAATAGCAAGTTTAATATCTTGTTAACTTACATAGGACTATCTGATCTGTCATGCTTGCCAGTGTTTAGCATGTTACTAAACTAACAAGTTTGTTCAGTATATTTGTTTATAATTGTGTCAAACTGATGATTAACTATTGTCTCACACTTGTGCACTTGTGTTGCACTCTTTTTTTTTTCTTAGGCTAACATTAACATTCTGTTGTGCTTCTCTGTCCCTTCACTTTTCAAATAGCTTCTACGCCCCTGTCAGGCTGTTCCTGTTTTCTGATGATGGATTTGCCATTCTGTCTGTGCTCTTGACCATTTTGTCCATTTGACAATGATTCCAGGAAAAGTCCTAACAGAGTAACTCTTCACATGCATACTAATGGATATGACTCCCCAATGTTACAGCTTCAAAGTAAATTTCTTTCTACTACTTTGAAGCTCATACGTAGATTGGCTACCCTTACACTGCTTGTTATGAGGAACATAACTTCAAATTCCATCGAAGAACAAGCCCCAATCATCAATACTGAAACCTTTTCAGGCTATGCCTTTGATAGACCAGTTTCAGAGTATTGTGTTAAAACATCAATTAGAAATAATCAGATTGTAGTGTACTACTGTTAAAGGAAGAAGAGAACACTCTGATGGTGACACCCTGTAGTATGTTATTAATGTTATTAGTGCTGCACAATCTAGAGAAGGTTCATAATATTAGTTGTTCATTGCTGCTCACTAAATAATGACCTCACTAATCAAGTCTTTGAAATTTTGGGTCAGTACAGGGTCTAAGGACAATAAATCACACTCATACATCACACTGTCCAGCATACACTTACATTACAATTAATTTAGACAATTCTTATATAGTCATACAGTACAGAGTGTTATATCATTTTATAAACTGGATAGTTCCTGTCCTTAAATCTGATTGGCTGAGCCACATTCGAAAGTGTTGTAAAATCCATAATATATGCATACCTATAACCACCTAACAGCAACTGAATTGTGTATTACGGCGCCACAGCACAAAAACCCTTCTGCTGTTAATGGAATAATCTTTGCCTCTAATGCTGCTCACATGGACCACCAAGTGTACTGATAAAGTACAAACCTGTTTTTGTTTAAACTGAGGAGCTTATGTTCTTGCTTAGAACTAGTCTGGTCAGCTAACTAAGAGGATACGTGACAGCTAAAAGCCTAAACAGCTCTATCTTTAATATCACACGCTTGAATTAAAGTACTTACAATATGGTTCACTGTAAAACAGTAGTATAAAAGTCTAAAAAAGAGTCACTTAAAAGGATTACACAATTCAAATGTTCATGCTTCAGTCAGAAGTCGCTTCTAGAGTCTATTTCTAGAGTATGGATGTGGCTGAGTCCCAAATGACTATTTATTAGTTATATTATGCTGTGTTGGGGCACTTCATGTTGTGCCTAAGCCCATGATAAAATTGCACTGCCTCTTCTGGCTTTTTGCTTTAATATAGTCACATTACAAAACTATATTACACTTTTTCTTACACTTCTGTTTTTTTATTTTCTTTGTGAGTTCATAGGGCAAGGACAATAAAAGAAACAGTCCTTTGACCCTGAAGATGTCATAGTAGACAAGAGAAAAAAGAGAAACAATAGAAACAGAAATGTTCCGTTCAGCCATGCTGATGTCATAAAGGAACAGAAATGTTCCGTTCGGCCATGTTGATGTCATAAAGGCCAAGAAAAATAAATGTAACAAACAGTTAAAAATAAAATAAACAAACACTTTCGCTTGTTGTTTAAAAAATTTAATAGCAAACAAGAGCCGGACCAAATCATACCTGATTTTGGAAAAATGGATAGCAACTTGTTCAAGTTTTTGCATTCCATGGAAAAAATGAACCATTGTTGAACAGAATGAATGTTGAAACAGAATTTTTTTATAGTGAAGTAATCATTGAATATCTATACCCTTTTATACACTCTTTTGTTTGTAGAGTTGGAAGAAATGACATTGACATAAATGACAAATGACATAAATATTGTCATATTTCCCAGCCTTGTTCATTTGTATGTTTGCTTGTTCCTTGTAGTTGTTTGAAAGTTTCTGGCCAACTGAGCCAATGGCAGCATCTATGCAGATGTTTCAGCATTGCCTCACTGGACTGGAGCGGTTGGTTTCATGTTTGGCGATAAAGGCTAAACCAAAACACACAGCGTTTAGTATTTATTAGCCAAGCTATCTTAGTGAAAATGCTGTAGACTCTGTTGCTAAGCTCATTGTAAACCTAATTTTGTGTTGTGGAAACATAAATGTTCTACCCTACTGTATCTTAAACCAGCATTCTGAAAGTGTCTGAGTCAGATTTATTGCACTGGTGGCTGAATGTCTTTCTGCTTTAAAACTGTCCCACAGTTTGTACACTTTAAAGATATACAGGGACAGTTTAAACCATATATTATGCTTACCACATGCACTCTTCTCAGAAAATGGCTGTTTTGCAGATTTCTTGTGGCAGTAGTGATATGTAACTTAACAGAACTGCTTGCCTAAATAAAATCTTATAGTGCAACAAAGCGCTTTCATTTCATCATCTTCCCAAATGTTGTCTATTCTAATACAAGCTGAATTATGCCTGCAGTGTGTTTAAACTGCAGAACATACAGCTTAATTTTTCTTATCTTGATTGATCTTGAACTTGATTGAATATCTCAGATCAAGGAAAACTGGTTATTATTTTTCTACAGTGCAAGAACACAGCAAGGGACAGAACAAATGCAAGTATATTCCATGCAAGGGTTAAAAACAGTACAAATATTCGACTTTGTTGTTTGACTTCAGGCAGTTTCGTGAAGACATACACACACTTGCATATAATAATCTCATTTCTAAAAGCATACTCCTCTTCATTATTCTCTTTCCATCTTCAGTCCCTCTCTCTTTTGTCCTCTCCTGTTTTGGAAGGACCCACAGCTGTTCATGAGGGGCATCCGTCTCAGCCAATCAAAATCGCTGTCCGCGAGTAACTTGTACCTGCCCAGAGGAATCGAATTAGGGCAATCTAATCTGATTCGTTCAGGGCCCAAATGTAATCAATAGTTCTGGGTTGGAAATGAAACAGGACTGTTGGTTTTTATTAGATCCTGAGAAGATCTACTGTGGAGACAGGCAGCATGGACGGGAAGGGCCTGCTGAACCATGCTTAGGTTGTGAAGGCCTAAAGCTGCATTTACTCCATTCAAACAACAACCCAGCTGTGTGTACTTCACACAACATTTCCTCATTCAAACAGTCCAGTCATATTTACTCCATTCAAACAATAACCCAGCCATGTGTACTCCATTCACACAACATGTACTCCATTCACACAACATGTACTCCATTCACACAACATTTACTCCATTCACACAACATTTACTCCATTCAAACAAAAATCCAGCCACATGTACTGCATTCACACAACATGCACTCCATTTCAGCAACCATCCAACTACATTTACTCCATTCAAACAACAACCCAGCCATGTGTACTCCATTCACACAACATTTACTCCATTCACACAACATTCACTCCATTCACACAACATTTACTCCTTTCAAACAACAATCCAGCCACATGTACTCCATTCACACAACAAGCACTCCATTCACACAACATTTACTCCATTCAAACAAAAATCGACCCACATGTACTCCATTCACACAACAAGTACTCCATTCACACAACATTTACTCCATTCAAACAAAAATCGACCCACATGTACTCCATTCACACAACAAGTACTCCATTCACACATTTACTCCATTCAAACAACAATCCAGCCACATATACTCCATTCACACAACATGTACTCCATTCACACAACATGTACTCCATTCACACAACATGCACTCCATTCACACATTTACTCCATTCAAACAACAATCCAGCCACATGTACTCCATTCACACAGCATGTACTCCATTCACACAACATGCACTCCATTCACACATTTACTCCATTCAAACAACAACCCAGCCACATGTACTCCATTCACACAATATTTACTCCATTCACACAATACTTACTCCATTCACACAATATTTACTCCATTCACACAATATTTACTCCATTCACAATACTTACTCCATTCACACAATATTTACTCCATTCACACAATACTTACTCCATTCACACAATATTTACTCCATTCACACAATATTTACTCCATTCACAATACTTACTCCATTCACACAATATTTACTCCATTCACACAATATTTACTCCATTCACAATATTTACTCCATTCACACAATATTTACTCCATTCACACAACAAGTACTCCATTCACACAATATTTACTCCATTCACACAATATTTACTCCATTCACACAACATGTACTCCATTCACACAATATTTACTCCATTCACACAACATGTACTCCATTCACACAATATTTACTCCATTCACACAATATTTACTCCATTCACACAACATGTACTCCAATCAGACAACAACCCAGCTGCAATTACCCCAGTCAAACAAGAATCCGCCATGTTTACTCCATTTTAACAGGAACATACTGGCGTTTAGCACATTCACTCATCAACCCAGTTGCATTTACTCCACTTTAACAACCTAGTTGCGTTTGGTCTATTCTAACAACAACTCACCTTCATTTACCCCATTCTAACCACAACTCAGCCATATTACCACAGTCAAACAACCCAGCCACATTTGCCCCATTCTAACAACCCAGGTGCATCTACCCCCTTGTAACAACAGCCCAGCTGCATTTACCCCATTCAAACAACAAGCCAGCCGCATTTACCCCATTCAAACAACAACCCAGCCGCATTTACCCCACTCAAACAACAACCCAGCCGCATTTACCCCATTCTAACAACAGCCTGGCTGCATTTACCCCATTCTAACAACAATACAGTCTGGGCCAAGAATCAACCCACAAATTAGTTTGTATTTTTTCAATGTTGTTTTTTAAATGATGTTGTAAGTAGAAGCTGAACAATTTAAATTTAGAATTAGTTTAAATTTTAAATAATAAAAAAAAACATACCCCCATGTTTTCATGGGTGGAGCCTTATTTTAGCCAAATCCCTGTATTTTAGAGCAGGGAGCAAAACTGCATCCCTGTCTCTCATGGCCACATGGTGAGCAGTTATATCCCATTGTTTTAAAGTAAATGTGCCCCAAAATCTGAAAATCAGAACATGAAGAGTGATCAACACATAGTAAAATAGCTGAATATAGATTTTCTGCAGTTAAATACACTTTTTGTTGTAATGAAATATATTATGATTTTGTGTGTGTACAGCTGCTTGAAGCTGTGTTTGCTAGTCAAGTATAGACTAGCATTTTTGAGTTTTCCTCAACATTAGCTGAAATTGTCACTTTTATAAAAGAACCATAATTTTATATAAGGTCAATCAAAACAAAAGGAATTCAGTCTAAAGTCTGAGGCAGACAAAAGTCTGAATTATATATGTGCTTATTCTACCTAATACTTAATTTTATCATTCAAAATAGTGATATTGATATGAATAGGTTGACTACCTGTTAGAAATAACTATTCATCAAGCCCTCCATACACACACATTCAGGAATACACACACACACACACACACACACACACACACACACACACACACACACACACACATTCATAACTCGATGAACCCAAACAGGTCATCCATTACTGTGAAGCAGGCAGATGCAGCATGCCTCTCCCACCTCCCTGCATGGAGAACTTAATTAAATCCCTGTGTGAGGAATGTGTTGCTGTAACACAACATGTAGCTTTAATTATTTACCACACACACTGACACACTCTGTTCCTGATGACTGTAGTCTTGTTGAACAACGGTGGAGAAGTGCTGTCGGCCAAAGACAAGCGTGTTTACAGACAGAACAATGACTCTTGAGACATGAACAGACTTGTCATTCTCACCACACACACACACACACACACACACACACACAGAAGATCTCCCTGATGTGCTGAGCAAAGAAACACATTTCAGTGAAACATGGCAGAAAACACAAACAAGGCCATTTCTCTGTGTTGGAAGCACAGAAGGTGCGGTAATACAGCCTGACAGCCGACGGCATTGCGGCTGGGCAGAAGCCACAATACGAGTCGTTTGTGTCTCCATTAGCAACGGCGCTTGTCACTGGCCATAACTCCTGTGTGATGAGAGAAGCCAGAGTAAAACGCACCTCTGCACACCCTGCCTCTGTCTGATGGGTATAGATATCATAGAATATAGACGTGATGCATAATACAATACCGGCCTGTGCAGCGTTTACATTTGACTTCCCAATGTTGACTCAGGTTAATATTAATAACACACTAAGGCTGCAAGCATAAACTGACTTTCCCAAATGTGCTACACTCAGTCAGGCTCCGTATGACTGATTTAGTCTTTCAGTGCAGAAAGAACAAGAAGGAAAATATATATTATAGTCGAAAATGTGGTTTTATATAGTGTTACAATGGTAAATAATCAGCAATTAATTTGAATGGTTCCTAATGGTGGGTAAAAAATTGAGAATTCTCACTAGACAATGGCAAAAATATAACTTGAAAACCCTAGAAAGCTAATTTTAATGTGAAAATCCAAGAACCGATTCCAGAGAAGTGACAAGATTGACTAAATTATTGTTGTTCGTATAAAACGATGTATTATGTTAAGTATACAATAATGCAGAAAGGCTCTAATGACAACAGTGGCATGTTCAACCTCAAAACGTTTTGCTATGGATTGAACTGGGTTGAACAACATGTTTGATTGAAACCCAAGACATGTTTATCATAAGCGTTTTATGGGTAAAGTTTTTAAATAGAATTAGGCAGAAGGGTTTCAAAAAGGGCATTCTCAACTGCCATAGTTGCAATGTTTGTTTAGAACAGAACAGTGGTTCCGCTGTTTTTGTTTAAATAAGTGTTTTGTCACGTTTTGTCAGGGTTGAATGCAGCCCAGGTAAAATGCAACACATAGGATTAAAGCCAGCAAACTGTGCTAGAACAAGAAGCAGACACATTCAAAAAAAAAAAAGAAAAGAAAAGAAAAACAGTTCAAGGTTAAACAGAATACACAAAGAGTCCAGGGAGGCAGAAAAAAGGCCTCAGAAACTCAGCTGGGACTCAGAGTGAAATGAGCTTCAGGTGTGAAAGGGAGTGAGCTGGAGGACGGGTGGATATCGTGATCAGTAGGCTGACGAAGCAGAGTGCGGGAGAGTGGGAAGAGGTGGAGCCTGAGGTATAACCTCTGCACACGCCACATTCTGTTTTAGTTTTATTCCAATATGTTAAATTCATGAAATAAAGAGTTATGCATTCAACTGTACATAAGTGTGTCTGTAGACAATGTGTTAAAGGGGAATTCCACCAATTTTACAAAATCTGAATAATTCAGTTCGTAAGATGTAAATAGAGTCATTCAGAGAGGTCTGATGTGAAATGGTTCAATGCAAAGAAACATGTTTCTTTACACTGGTGGTGATAGGAACCATTATGTCTACAACACAAACATAGCCATTTTATTTTCTATCCAAAACCACCAGTGGATCTACATGTGCCTTCTGAGTTTTATTTGTCATGTTAATGTAATGTAAAATAAAAAAAGTCATGAATCTAAACATAGCCTTTGGGGACTATTCTGCCTTGCAACACCCTGTGTGTAACCCTCCACCATGCATGAATTAAAATTAAATGGATTAAAATACATTTTAAGCCAAAACGTTATCACAAAACTATCATAAAATAATGTGTCAGACATAAGGCAGCATATCTCTAATCATTCATTCATTATTCATTCAATAATTTACTCAATATTCATTGTTATAACTTTCTGTCAGGGAGCTTTTAGAGGTGGATGTCAGGTTCCTGTTACCATCACTGTGAGCAATTCTGACTCTGTAAATTTCTCTACAATTGGGCATTTCACACCAAACCACTCTGACTGACTTTACATCTTAACCATTTAATTATGTCAATTTGTTTTGGAAAAATCACTGGAGTTCCCCTTTAACTCATTTTCACTTCAACAAAACAAGTCATTTGCCCATATAATTGCACACGACCTTTCAGAAACATTTTTTATGTAGCTTAGGATGCTTCATGGTACAGGTTGTTAAGTTTGACTGTGTTTTTTTTCTTCCAAGCTGTACAATTTTAACTCAGTTATGGAAAAATATATATTTATAGCAAAATTTCTACCCCCACCCCCAATTTGCCCCCATGTATATGACGAATATCCTGTTCAACAAAACTGTTCTGGCATCAGGCCTCTATGACACTAAAAAATTCTGAAAATGAAGATGAATAATGTATGTATGGTGACAAAAACTGAGCTGTGACCTGTAATTTCACATTAGATTGAACAAGATTCTGGCCAATATTATCCAACAGCTGTTGTGCAGGAACACATTTATGGGCAGAGCATGAATAGATCAACTAGTAGCTGCACATCTGGTTCAACACATTCTTTCTCTCTGCCTGATGGTTATAGATTTCAAAGAATTTCGATGTGATGCATAATACAATACTGGCTTACGCAGCATTTACACCTGACTTCCTGACGTTGATGCAGGTTAATATTAGTAACACATTGAGACTGCTGGGAAGAACAACCTCGCATATACACTTGAATACAGAAATGCCCTTACAGTCTGACTGTAAAGTCTCTTCCCCTGGGCCTGTTTTGCGTGGATTAAATTCAGCTTTGTAGCAAAGTCCATTCATGATAGATGCTGATGTAGATATGCGGAAAAATTATCAGATATTTGATCGCACAGCTCACAGTTCACAGTTCACAATAATTCCTGACTCTTTTAGTCAGTGGGCTTTCTGTAAGGCTTTCATACACAGAGTCTCAGTGTTGCACTTCAAGCAGTTTGCTTACTTGTTCTTTTAATTGACTTTCCTAATGGCTGATGATGAACTGTGCTAAGTCAGGCTATTCTCCACATGACTAAGTCTGTGTCCTTCAGAGGGAAAAGAACTGGAGGGTAATAATTACAGTACAAAAATACTTGGGACAAAGTACAAGGACAAACTCAAGGCAATTTATGTTTCAAAATTGCTGGATCATTAGTGCTGAATTTTGGGTATGACTACAAAAATATAACACAGTAAAAGGTTCTTCATACTCATGCAAACATGATTTTTGTTTAAACAATCACTTGCATGGTACTTTTGGGAATCAAAATGGTTCTTCTATGGCATCACTACATCATTACATCGTTGAACACCAAACATGATTCATATATTCACTTTATTCAGATGTCTGTAAATGAATTCAAACACATATATAACATTATTCAGCCTCTTTCATTTTGCAGATTTTCTCAGATGACATAAACTCACTTGAGCAATCATGATTGTCTCTGGTGTTGGCATGGTAACAACCAAGCTGATGGATCAGCTGTGTACCAGCTACTAGAACCATTTGACAAATATCAGCTTTCTGTTTTGCCATGTACTGTGCTAACATCAAGCCAGGCAGCTTGAAGGGAGCCTGGCCACATTCTATTACTCCTATATATTAGTCCTATATATCAACACTGCTGTGTCTTATCCATTCAGACCAGCACAACACACAATAACACACTACCGCCACATCAGTGTTACTGCAGTGCTGAGAATGATCCAGCACCCAAATAGTACCTGCTCCGTGAGGGTCCATGGGGGTCCTGACCACTGAAGAAAGTAAAGGGGGCTAAAAAGTATGCAGAGAAACAGAAAGACTACAGTCTGTAACTGCAGAACTACAAAGTGCACCTATATAGTCAGTGGAGCTGATAAAATGGACATGGACTGTATATATATATATATATATATATATATATATATATATATATATATATATATATATATACTTCACTTTTGCACTAAAGCTCCATAGGAACCCATTCATTCGACCCAAATATTTCTTATTTTTGTGTTGCCTTTTTAAGTCTTAGTCAAATGGCCTTGCTTTTGAAAAATGAATTTTCTCGCTGCATTTAGACCAAAGAGTGTTATGAGTATTTCTAAAGACCCATATTTCACTGGGTTTATCTGTAGTGAAAGCAGTTTTCAGTTCTGAAGGACAGCAGAATGTGATGAATAATAGCTTGCATAACCATATGGCCTCAGAAGAAGCACGTCTACCTACTTACACATCGCATAGGAGTACACGGTGCATATAAAGTTATGTCTCATTACTTAGTCACACATCAGAGTCAGTAAGAGCAGTTTTAGGTAAGAACATAAAACATGGCTTTGCTTTCTCTGTACCATATGCATAATCTGGCTCTTTGTGCCTGAGAGCAAATAAAGCGTTACCCATAGCAACTCAGCTCCAGCATGTGAAGTAAGCATATTTCAGCATGCCAGAGGAGAGTGCGTGTGTGTGTGTAGGTAGACAAGATAATATCCAGTTGCTCATGACTACAGTGAGAGTTAATATTGTATTTTCAGCACACTCAGCTCCTGTCTGCTGCAGCAAGTATATCCACTTCCCTTTCAATCAGTTCTGTCAGATGTCTATCTATGGACCTGACACTAATAAAAGTATTTTCTGATAAATTGTATTGGTTTTCAGATCAAGAATGGCACACATTTGCAGAGATTTGGGGAAAAATATAACATTGTGATATTTTGGACCAATATTAACACTAAATTCAGGTACAGACTGGATATTTTGTAAGACCTTCATATCCACTTTTTCTGGCTTGAGGTTTGAATGTACTGTGCCAGACTACGTTATATGTGTTGCCATGTACACAGCACATGGTAGCTTCTGATTGGTGGAAAGCACATTTCACACCCGAAGCAGTAACAGCAATGCATGATGCACAATTTTAGCTTTTCACACCATGTGTCGTGTACATTTTGGGTCTATTTTTGATGTATTCTAGCAGTTTCTAGGCAGAAACAGTAACAAATGCACTGCTCGTCATAATGTACAGTCTAGTAGGCCGATAAACAATCAACAAAACTAGCTTGAACTCTTTAACAATGTGATAGCTGGTATTCTTAAACTATTTTAAACATTTAAAAGCTATATAACTATCTATGTTCAAATGGCGTCTACATATTGTTACATGTATAATATATATAAAGCAATAAATGACAATATAGAAGTTACAGGAAAATGCAATGCAGACAGACACCACTTTTGCACCTGGTGTGACTTAAGCATAACTTTCCAAGTGTCACATTTGGTGTGAAATCTGTTTTACCTGCAGTTCACAAGCTCATGTTATTAGTTAAAGCTGCACTAAATAAGTTATTTTTGAAAGAGCATTCCTGAATCAGGAGGAAAAAAAAGCTAAAATATGGTGAGAGTGTGCTGCTGCGAGGCGGCCTGTAAAGCCTGAAATAATCATGTCAAGTCAAAGGTATGATAACACTGGGGACGTTTTTCAGACCATGTCACATGTGTGCAGTGTCAAAAAGAAGCTTTGGCTTGATGGGATGAATAGGTGAGCAGTGGAGGGGTGGCTCTCAGTGCTTACCTATCCTGCTCTAAGTTTTGACTCTTCGTTGTCTTAGAATTCTCCTTCAACGCACTTACAATCATCAGATTCATCCGCTCAGGGGAGGGGTGCGAAACACAACACACTTTACAAAATGTTCTTCTGCATGTTGCTTGCAATTACACATTTCCAAATCCCCAAAACTTACATAGTATAGCCTTAAACATCTTCACATAAAACTTAAGACAACACTGATGATAATATAGGCTATAATGAAAACTTCAGCTCTTGTGATTTAACAATTAATTCTTTCGAATTGTGATTTCAATATAAAACCACTCAATCTTTCAGCCCTACATGTGGTGATGATAGGAACTAGATATGTTCCGTTAATCCTGAAAATTGCTTTTTTCCCCCAATGCATTCATGGTGGAGGGGTACATGCAGGGTGTTTTAAAGCAAGAAAAGTTATTTTTCTCAGATTTACCTCTATTTCACTATTATCACCATAACATATAAAACTCAGAAGGCACATGTAGGTTGACTTGTTGGTTTAGATGGTAAATAAAATGGCTGTATTTGTGTTGTGGGCTTTGTGACTGATTTCTATCACCACCACTATAAAGAAATCTGAGTTGGTAAGATTTTCATTTTGAAATTTTGAAAGAAAATGGTTAAATATTCCCTGAATTTCCTCTCTTGTATTCTTTATTTTTAAATTATTTTTTAAAATTATTTTATTTATTTTTAATTTTTACACGATTTTCTCCCAGTTTAGTTCTTTCCAATTCCACCTTGCTACTACTTATGACTCCCCCAATCACGTGATACTACCAATGCTAGAAGGGTGAGACTAGCACAGGCTTCCTCCGAGACCTGTGAAACCAGCCACCGCATCTTTTCGAACTGCCACTCACACGATGTCACGAGACAGCCAAGCGCGCTCGGAGGAAAGCACCAACCACCAGATCTGCTACGTCAGCTAACAGACGCCTGCACTGACTAGTATCACATTGAGTCATGGGAAGAGAAGGGGGGCCATCCTACCCACCCAGAGAGAGCGAGGTCACTTGTGCTCTCTTGGACTCCCGGCTACAGATGGCTGTAGCATCACCAAGGATCGAATTCGCGATCTCCTGATAATGGGGCTTTGTATATTTTTTTTATTGAATCCAGTAAGCTGACCTAGATGTAAGTGCAAGACAACATGCTACATAACAGAGGTGATGACCTGTATGTTCTTTAAACTTAGAATTCTGCATGTTAAACCAGTGTAAAAAGATCCATCCAGAACTGTTGCATTTAAGTATTTTAAATGAGATGTAATTACAGTATATAAACATCTCAGAGTACAAGCTCATAGGTGCAAGCAGGCATGCTAATGAATGTTAGTTACGCCAATAAATCACACAGTAATTGATGGTTACAGCCTTATCAGTATTACCTGTTATTACATCTAAATAATTACTGCATCAATTCTGTCTCATTTTATTCTGCACCTTCTGTTTTATCATTTCGGTTTCAAACGTGTAGTTACTTTTGCATTTCTTTGTTTTTTTCTAAACGGCCTACATAAGTTGAATGAGTTCACTACATAATCACCAGTGCTAAATGAACTTCTCCAGAGTTCATTTTACTCCTGCAGAGTTCAAATTGTTCCCATTGAACCCTGGAGGAGTTAATTGAGGCCTGGTGACTCTACTGTAATGAAGTAAAGCCTGTTTTCTCCACTGCATCACGTTTAACTTTTCATTTATCTAAAATTCATAATAAGGCGGCCTTGAACGGAAATGAGATTTGGACTTCAGTGAGCTGTTGACGAATGCAATCTGTTGAAAAAGTCATACATATTACATCAACATCCTGCTTCTGGATGAGAGGGGGGCAGAAGAGTAGGGGGAGAGGGAGAGAAAGACAGAAGGAAAGAAAAGAATAGGAAAGAAGAGAAGGAAGGAGAGACAGAGAAAGAAGAATGATGGAGAGGAAAGAAAAGGAAGAGAGAAGGAGAGAGAGGGAGACACTGAGAGATTGAGATAGAGAAAGAGAGCAGGAGAAGGTGAATATAAGAGATAAGAGAATGAAAGAGAGAAGATAAGGGACAGTGGGAGAAGAGAGTGAGGGGGAGAAACAGAAAGAGAAAAGAGGGGAGAGGAAGAGAAGAAAGGAAAATAGGGAGAAGAAGAGAAGAGAAAAGAGGGGAGAGAAAGAACATTGAGACATACATAAAGATATATACAAGGGAATGAAAAAGGGAAAACACAGTAGGAAAACAAGGGGTAGAGGGTAGAAACAAAGAAAAAGGGGCAATGGGAAGAGATGAGAGGGAAATAGTGGGAGAGAAAGAAAAAGGGGTGGGAAGAGAAGGAGAGAGAGAGGAGGAGAGAGATAAATTGAGATGGGGAAAAAGAAACAGAGAAGACAAGAAGATGGAGAGAGTGAAGAGAGAAATAAACAGAAAGAAGGAGAAGCTGAGAAAGACTGAAAGCGAAGGGAGAGGTGGAGAGAAGGAGACAAAGAAATAGATAAAGGGAGAGAGAAAGCATGGGAGAAGGAGAAAAAGAAAGTGGGAAAAAAGGGACAAAATGAAAGAGTGAGAACAAGACAGAGAAAGAGAGAGAGAGAGAGAGAGAGAGAGAGACAGAACAGAACAGAAAAGCAAGACAGAGTGAAGGAGACAAAGCGAGAGAAAGTCAGTTAGAGAGTCAGAGTCAGTTTGTGTCTGTGTCCAGAAGGAGAACACTCATCATTCTAGAAGCTTCCCTCTCTCCTGGGGAGATGAAAGGATGAGTGGACGAGTGAATGTGACATCAGACAGCAGAATGTCAGAAAGGAGGGACAGATTCACCCCCTTGAAATAAAATGGAAGAGGCACTAGGGAGAGAGAAAGACAAGTTAGTAGTTATCTGGCTACAGCTTTCCATGGACCGGTTTTGCTGTCAATTTATTCAGATTTATGTGAGGCTAATATATGCAAATCATTCTGACACATGTTCAAAATTACATGCATGATTATGTATGTGGGCTAGATAAATCCTATTTAGCTTCTCTGTGCGCGCAACCACAGAATGTGCTTTTTAATTATTTAATTATCTTTTAATTATGCATGACTGTGCTTAACTTCTAGTTATTTATGATATGTAGGCTAAATGATATACCCCATATCAAAGGACAGAACAGCCTGCGGAGTCCCAGCTGTGATAAGCCCACTGTAGTTCCGCTTCCTCCTCATTTAAACACAAAGCAGACCTATTAGCATTAGCATGAGTCATTTCTGTTGTTTAGCGCTCACGTTCTATTGATATTTCATGTTAGATACAGCGTTTGTGTTGGAGTATGTGTTACTGTCATGCTAAGGTTAAATTAGGATACATGTTACATGCTACGTCACGCAGAAACAAGTCGAACAACAATTTAACAGCGTAGCAGTAAGCTAACTGCTAGCTGACAGGCAAATGACATAAGAGCTGAAAGGCTTAACTGTGATTCAGTGCATTATTTCTTGTATTCTGACTGGATTATCAAGCACAAACTCACCAACATTTTTGTTATTTGGGAAATGTCCTGCTCCTGAGATAAAATGGAGGCTTTTATTGGATTCAGCATTGAGTTTAAGTTTGACTGTCTGTGCCTATAGGCCTGTAGGTCAGCAGTCCATGCAGTTTAAGGCCTGTTAGGCCTGTTTAATTGGATTTAGTGCAGTGTACTGTGTGAAACACTGATTATTGTACTGCTTGTATTTGATAGTATTTTAAAATGTGGCAGTGCTGGTTCTTTTTGTCTGTTCCAACATATCAAACCTGAGAAAAAAAAGAATATCTTGATGCATATCATGTATTCTGAAGATGTTTTGAAGTATCTTGATATTAAGTCGGCTAAGAAGACAACACAGAACACATATAAGAGCGCATATAAGCCAATTCTCTTTATTTGAACATGCACTTCAACAGAGAGCGAAATGCCCAGTCCAGTGCTAACCCCAACAAGAACCACAAGGAGGGGTATAGTAGACATTTCTAACTACTAGTTAATTGCACAGCCCACCCTCTTCAGACAATCTATGCCACAAAACTGCACTAAGAATAGCAACAACATTAGCAGGAGCTAATGCTTATGCAGGAGCGACACTTTGCAGGGCCACAACCTCTGCACTCCCCATGGCCACGCAGAGCTTGTGGTGAACATGATAAAGCCACCCACAAGGCTCAGCTATTCTGTTAATCTGCACAGTCCAAACAAAGTCCCTCGGGCACATGGAGCCCAAGCCTGCACAAGTGCTTCGGGGTGCCTGCTCTTCAGCGACAGCGCAGTCCCAGTCCTCTAAAAGGCTGCAGTGGTTCCTCAGTGTACCCCACTCTGGAGCTTGTGCACTCGGATTAAGCCAAGCTCAAACAAAGGAAGTAAACACTGGGTCTGAACATGGGACAAGAACTAAGGCAGACAGTCAGGACTCCCTGGCAATGTGGCCTTTGCTTTCAGGGGGAAGTCACCATCTCAATATTTTTGGCTTGTTGTCAAATATATGGAGCACTACCTGTGACACACTAGAAAATCCCGTTATTTTGCTAATTTGAGGCCTCCACCCAGACATCTTCAGGATATAATATAGACTAATTCACTTGTGAGGAATGCAGGCAGTCACTCTACTCAAGCGATCAGAAGGCGCTCACAGATCACACAGTTCAGGTCAGTGCGACCTTCACCCTGCATAGACACTCCAAGCTCAAAATGGCACTACGTTGCCATGGCAACAGGAGAACAGGTGTCCCGCTCCAGTCATTTACACCCACACGCCATGATTCGGCCCTGCGTTTGCATTCCAACCACGAAACGCAATCCAATACTGTAAAGGTTGGGTCATCAGTTACAGCTGGCAGGTAGCTGAGAAACAGATATTCAGTCATTTGTAGCTAACAGCCCTACAGTTTGAGTTGTGAACATCATTACTGTAACCAGATTACATCCAAAACTGAATTTATTGCTAGCAGCTATAAGAGCTCTATAGTGAAGCATTTTCTCCAGTATTAGTAATTTGACTGATGTTTAGATTTATGTTCAAGCATCCAAAGCTTTAGTTTTAGTGAAAGCTATGTAGTGTTATAGCAGGTGGGGGATATTTTCATGAGCCACAATATGTATCTAAAATATTTAGTTTTTTGACATGTTGTTTGTTGGATCATACATAGTGCACCGGCAAAACAATAATTTAAAAAGTCTTAAAATAAGTTCCTTTTATAAAGTAATAAAGAATAACTAATTACAAAGAGATGATATAATAAAGGGCTTTATTTGCTTTTTTGTTTTATTCCATCCTCTTGTGGTTTTTAAAGGTGCATTATGCTTCTGCCTGTTGCTGACTAACGATAGCTAACATAAGCCAAATGTCTTGTTTGCTGATTATAGATAACATAACAAAATAACACAAACACAACAAAACTTGCACTACACTGATACAGTCTGCTGTGCTCGCAAGCTACCAGTTTGATTTGTCCAAGGAAAAAGAACTATTAACTAGTTCGAGTTCCACACCTGTCTAAGTGTTGGCTCTGTCATCAGGAGATCGTGAGTCCATGGCTATGAGTCTAAGAGAGCACAACTGGTCTTGCTCTCTGGGTAGGTAGGATACCCCCCTCCCCCATCACTAAGCATGATGCTAGTCAGTGCATGTGTCTGTAAGCTGACATAACAGAACTGGTGGTTAGCATTTTCCTCCGAGCACATTCGGCTGTCCAATGAAGTTACGTGATCAGCAGTTCAAAAAGACATTGTGGATGGTTTCACAGGTCTCAGAAAAAGCCTGTGCTAACTTTCGCCCTCCTAGCGCTGATGGTATTATGTGACTGTGGATGTCCAAACTGGTGGTTGGAACTGCATACGGCTAAAATTGGGGAGAAAATGGGCCCAGCGTGCAAAGACAATGTGGATCAAACAGCTCTCCCTTTGAAAACCATACAAAAAAGACACTGAATGCCTTTTTCAGGGATGCACTGTAAACCCCACCTGAATGCATCTTTTTTATGATCTATGCATACATTCAATACTTATGATAAACTCAAAAGAACATACTGTGATGTAATTAATCACAATAATGATAACATATCACCTACTCTTAACACATTCTTTGTCCGAAAAAAGTCCATAAGTGATTTATAAGCAGCCCTAAAATATGAGAAGCAAATAAGCTCGCGATTAGAAATGCAGGGCTTTGAGCCAGCAGCCGTATTCATGACAGCTTGTGAGAGTAAAATAGCTCTTATCAGGTCCCAACAAAAGCAGTATTTTACACATAGATTAAAACCTAGCACCCGCTGCACTGCTGTGTATTTTTCAGCGCCCTGGCACGAATTAAATTCATGCTGACATACATACACACACACATACACACATGCTTCTCTACAGCCTACAGAGTTGTGGAATATAAAAATGAATAAATTAGAGCTGCTCTTTGACACTAAATGGAGCAAATGGCTTGTTAATTTTGCTGTGGATACATGGTGCATGTGTGTGTTTTAGTTTAGAGCCTATGTGAAGGAAATATGTGTGTTTGTTTGAGGGCATATCTTCATATAAGTAAGAGCTGATTATTTTTATATCAGGCCACACTTCATTTTTTTATTTTAGGCTTAGATGATGGGAGTGTTTTATTAGTATATCCACTCTTTACCTATTACAGCAGGGATATTTTTCCATACCTCCAAAGTTCAGTCTTTTTTCAGTTGCATTTTTGGCTCATCACAGTCCCAGTAATTTCAAACACAGTGATGTTCAGAGATGTTGGAGTCTGGACTCTAGGGTGGTCAGTACATTGTTCATCTTCTTTGATGTATCTGTCTCCTTGATGCTTCTTGACAGCTACACATCCTTTCAGACTCATGGCTCTGAATTGTCTTCTCACAGTGGAAGGATGGACAGAAACACCTGTGGATTTTTCCAGATCTGAAGCAAGATTTTCTGATTTCCCTTATATATTTTTTTGTTCACATTTTAGAAGTCCAGCTTTGTAAAAAGTATTTTTTCATGTCTTTTTGTTTGATTTTCCCATTCAATATGCATGATCTAATCTCATCAGTAATATTAAGTGATTGTTGAGAAAACTGGCAAGTAACTTAACAGGGAAGGCAAAAAACATTCTGAACGTTCAGAATGAGTTCAGTTAAGTTTATCTAACACAGTTTTATTCTAGGTAATTTTGTGCTGGAATTCTGTTTCTACATACCATGAAATTTAGAGGCGGTGTAAAAGGCAGCTGGCATTTTATTACAGACCTACATACTTTTGACAAAAAAAAAAACTGTATGAAACAAACTGGCCTGTCCAGCAGACAACACATGAAATCTAACTGAATTGTTACTAAATGTTTCAAATAAAACGTACAACTTCCAAACTCGAATACAAAACTGGCACTGGGGTGGTACCCTCAAAGGTAAATCTTAGTACTTTTAGTCAGGGAACATAATTGTACCATAATCCATGGAAATCACATTTTCTAAGTTGTATCGTCTCCAGACTTTTTACTATATTGTTCTATTTTAATTCATCAGGATATACAAAGATACAAATATATACTTTTCATCTGGTAAAAGCTTATTTAAGGTACACAATTAGACCTTAAAACCACTGTTGTACATTTTACATTGTTTGTCCCTTGATGAACGATAAATGTACTTGCACAGAACTTCTATTTCTAACAATGCAATTGACTTATCTTGCTCTAGTTCACAGTTGTCAGGGTGTGTCGAGCAGGTAACTGTCTGAAAGTCCTGACACTGTATAAAAACAAACCTGTGTATGTGTTTCAAATTCTTTTCTATCAAAAATCATCTTCCACTTTCAGCAGGTATACTGCAAAGTCACTATGCAAACACTCACAATTGACTTTCTGAGAAGTCATAAAGCAGTGTGCTCTGCTAATCACATTACTTGCCTTCTCCTTTAAATGACCCCCCTATTTAAAGAATCTCAGTATCCTTTGGTCAGCATCACAAGCACCAAATGTTCAGATGTTTGCTTACTCTTTGGATCAAACTCAAAACTGGTGGCTCAAATCTCTGTGAGTAAGAGTGCTGATCTTGGGTCTTTTCTCCCTTTCATGTTCCCATGATTAAGGCCATCATTAGAAGAGCAGCTGATCATAGCTTAGCGGTCTTTCTTTGAAGGCGTTTGGGTGGATATGGGCCCAGGGCTCAGGAGGAGAGCACTCTGCATATGGCCTTTTTGTAAAAACTGAATCATTCCCTCTGTTCTCTCCCTTTGGACGAGCTGTGATTAACATCTCAAGATGTTTTCCCAATCTCTGCCCTAATCTGCTCCACTCTGCAGTCCTTCTGCAGCCTCTGACTGTAAATGGCACTCGCACTGCCATGTCTGAGCTGGAGCTGAATGTGTAGGTCGAGGTTGAGCTGATGTTTGGTTAAACATGTCTTGTATTTTTAACTATTCACAGACTAAGCACGCATTCATATTACATATACATACAGTATAAGGCCACAAGTATTCAGACACCCCTGTTGAGTTATTATTGTGTTCAGCTATACCCATTGCTAAGAGGTGGGTAAAACCAAGCAAAAAGCTATGCAATCTCCATAAACAGGCAATGGCAGTAGAATGGGTTATACTGAAGCGCTCAGTGACCTTAAACATAGCACTGTCATAGGGTGCCACCTTTGCCCCAAATCAGTTTGTGGAATTTCTGCCCTGTTAAATCTGCCCTGGTCAACTGTAAGCTCTATTATTGTAAAATGGAAGCATAAACTCTTTAGTACATACCTATAGTGTTGCATCGCTCACTAAAGAGTTCCAAACTGCTTCTGGAAGCAACGTTAGCAAAAGAACTGCATGTCAAGAGCCTCATGGAATGAGTTTCCATAACCAAGCAGCCAAGAGATCACAACGTGCAATGCTGGAGTGATGAATCATGCCTCACTATCTGTCAGCTGACAGACAAATCTGACTTTGGTGGATGCCAGGAAAACACCACCTACTTAAAAGCATAGAGCGAACAGTGAAGAGGGATAATGCTATGGGTCTGTTTTTCAGCATTTGGGTTCCAGTGAAGAGTAATACTAACATTATAGCATACAAAGACATTTTAGGCAATGATGGGAAGGCCCTTTCCTGTTCTAGCATGACAGTGCCCCTGTGCACAAAGCAAGCGCCATGACATGATTTGACAAGTTTGGTGTGGAAGAACTCCGGTGGTCTGTAAAGAGCCCTCATCTCAACCCCACTAACATCTTTGGGATGAATTTGAGCATTGGTTGCGAGCCAGGTCCTCTCATCCAACATCAGTGCCTGACCTCACAAATGTTCTTTTCACTCAATAAACACAAATTCCCACAAATACACTCTAAAATCTTGTGGAAAGCTTCCCAGAAGATGAGAAGCTGTGAAGGACCCTATAAACAGCAGTTCTGCTTTTTGTCAAAATCACAGTCACAATGTTTTACCTCTGTATCAGTGGAGTGACCTCCACACCGTTAGTACAGCGCAAGAGCTGCTCTGCAACTACCACACCAACAAGATCAGCAAACTTTAAATTAAATTATTATTTTAAATAAAGTTTAGAAGACTTCAGAAAGTGGGAATGTGTGATTTAACTAGATGACTATGATGTTTATGCTCACAGGTGAAAAAAATGGCTTTTGTTTTGAGGGCCATCTAATGCAGTCAGTGTGGACCGAAGCAAATTAAGTGCATCTGTTTTATCCATTGGATGACTAAAAATATTCTCATAATATTATTGAAATATTGAATTATTATTGTTCTAAGGGAAATTTGGAGAATTAATATTATAAACATGTAGAATGCTTTTTGAGCCAGTACTTGCTATGAACATTATAGAATCCTTTAGTATAAAACAAACATTTGTTCCATAATCAGTGCCATCAGCAACTAATCCACTGATCACTGCAGTCCTACTATGCCCATCTCGTTTCACTCTGTGGCTTTTATTTTACATTTTCACATGCAATCTTCATAAATGTCATCTGACCATATTTCTACTGCTCTTCTCTAACTGTGCATGTTTTTGTATCCACCAGTCCACCCCAGGCTCCGCTGCCTGGACATTTGTCTTTGAGTGTCTGAAGCTGTGAAGCTGCAGCTCAGCCCCTCCCTGACTAAGCGGAGCGAGCATCCTGCTGGGCAGTTATACCACTGCTGCTGCTACTGCTCATGATTGCTCAGGGACCACCTTCGCTGTTCCTGGATTTAATTTAGCAGCTGTAAGCAAAACTGAACATGAGCCAAAAATCTAAATCCCAGTTTTGGATTTTGGTGGAAGCTGTATAAATGGAAGCTGAAACGTACAGGTGTTTTTTATGCAGCTAAAACATTAGCCAGCAGGATCTCATGGGAGAGACAAGGGACATGTTGTTTCTTTGGTCCAGACATGCCGGTGAAATTGGGTTGTTTTGTGTTTTTGGAACCGTTTGCTAATGGTGACATGGCCTTGTGGAAGAAGGCATGGCAATTGCTTTTCCCCTAACAGTGGGAGGATGGTGTGTTTATTTATGTGTGTGGATGTGTGTTGAATCAGGAATTGGATGGGGGGATGGGAGAGGAGGGATTGGAGGAGGGGTAAAAAGCAAAGGACATGAATGAAGGACTTGATTGTAATGGGTGATGGGTATAGCCATTGGGATGATGGGCTCAGAGAGACCGTTAGCATTAGCTTAACGGAGGCAAGAATGCAGTAAAGTTAGACTGAATTAGGACAAAGATCAACCTACGCTGAACACACATCTATAACATCCTTATGCACAGATACACGTCTGTATGTTAACCACAATATATGTATATGTATACAAATATATGTGCATATACCAACAATTTCACACACTTAAAAGGGAAATTCTATTGATTTTTTAAAATCATTGTCATTAAATGGTAAACAGAGTGGTCTGATATGAAATGCTCCACCACAGAACTTACCAACTCAGAACTGTTTACAGTGGTGGTGACAGAATCCAGACTTGTGAAGCATCTAATGCCTGATGCCTGAGATGTTGTTTTAGGATAGATTTGAGGTAAGATTTTGAGTTAAAATGTATTTTTTAAAACATACAGATGGAGAAATAGGAAGATCAAACTTGAACAAACTTATTTTTTCAAATTTATGGCTGTTTAACTATTACCAGCATTACATATAAAAAACACAAAAAGACACATGTAGGTTCACTGGTGGTTTTCAGTAGTAAATAAAATAGCTATATTTGAGTTGCAGACATTGTGGCCCCTGATTTCTATCACCACCACTGTAAAGAAATGAGAGCCTGTATTTAAATTGAACATTTTGTTGAATTGGAGGGCTTGTCCTTAAAAAAATAAACACTCCGCAATATACACTATATCCATTCATAACAGTTGTTGATAAGAGTTTTTGAAAAGAATAACAGGTGATATTCATGGAAAACACATTTTTATTCCTCCAATAGATAGATAGATAGATAGATAGATAGATAGATAGATAGATAGATAGATAGATAGATACTTTATTGATCCTGAAGGAAATTTAGTGGTATTAAAAGGTGGTATTAACTGCAATATAGCATTAAAACTTCTTATATATGCAAAGCCCACTCCCAACAACCTAGGTCACAGAAAAAAATCTTTAAAGTGGCCTATAATGGTTTGGCAACATTTTCCAGAAAGGATTCTTTGAAAAAAAAAAAGAAAAGAAAAGTTGGGTCAACTTAAAATTTTAAAGCAACATACTGTACCATCTTTAGGCCACTGGAGTCCAGCTTTGCCCTCAGGTTGAGTTAACTGGAAAGAGCTAGTGCAGTATGTTGCATAAAAATTTTATAGTCACCAGACTTTTCTTTTTTACAGTGAAGAGACACTCTTGGTTGCTTAAAGAACCTTTCAAGTGATTTTTTAAGAGAAGCTTATAAAGAAATGGTTCTTCTAAAGCATGACTGTAAAGAACCTTTTAATTTTAAGAGTGTATACTGCACATTTTATGACCTTATGTGCCTTGGTTTTATCAGGTGTATCTGTATCAAACATGAATGGATTAAATGAGGTGTAATGTTTTAATACAGAATCCAGTGCATACAGTGAATGCTGTCAAAGCGACACTGTTTATGTTTGCATGTTTTATGCAGTTGAAAACAGCAGTTGTCCTTTACGTGGTGTGAACATTTAGACGATGACTTGGAATCAAACCTCATTACGTTAACATGCATTCAAAGTCATGTTTTTTCCTTCTTCCAAGTTACCATTTCAGGGACATGAGGTTTTGTTTCGACAGCGACATTACAAATGTTGTCTTGGGGATGATGCAAAGATAAATCATATTTACATCAGATGTTGCCTTCACAAAGCTTGTTTTCCCACATGTGGCAGAACTTTAGGAAGAATCAAGCAAGCTCCTGAAGCAGTCGTTAAATAAATCAATGGAAATTGTTGGGCAGCAGTGTTTCTGCGCTGAAGTGAGAGATTTGACAGAAGAAAGGAGGATGGAGATGTGGAAGAATCTCGTTTTCTCAGTTTCTCCTACCTCTGGGGCCAACACTTTGGAATAGGCTGACTTTTTTCTTTTGTTGCCATCATTCATCAGAATGGGGGCAGCATACAATTAGTGTGCATGAGAGAGAGTGAGACAGTGAGAAGCTTAAGGGGGATGGTAACGAACAGGAGATGAGAGAAACAGAAAGTGATGGGGGGGAAGGAGAATGCGTTTATATGATTCCTGAGGGAATACCCATCCCCCCTCTTTACACGGCCCCAGCTCATAACTGCGGAACCTTTGACCTTTTAAGGGTTTATAGGAAATATCTGTCTGAATTCAGGCATTTAGCACTATATTCTTAGACTGTAACAAGCATTCTGCACAATTAATACATTTCCATGCGGTACCTCATTTTATTGAAATGCACCCAGATTAGCAGTTAGCATGCTCAGATAACTTTCCAGGCTCCTCCCCTTCCACTACACACAGAGTGCAAACAGCAATGCTCCACACTTCATTTTTCAGCAACTCTAATACATCATCCAGTATTCACAGTTCTCTTCATTCTCTAGTGTGAGCACTAAAGGTAGCTATTACTCAATTTGAGACACATCATGAGTCAATCAGTCGTCCACAAATTATGATCTACATGTAGAGCTTTTAGCCTCTGGTCAGCTATGTCTTTGGGCACCAGTCATGTTTTCCCCATCTAAAATATTTCAAGATCATTTTGGCATCAGTCAACATAAACAATATTCATACATTTTGGAAATGTTTGTTTCAAGCAAATGTAAAAATGCAGTATTTGCAGTCCTTGTCTGAAGATAAAGGGATTTTTTATTGATATATAATATCCAGTAGTGTGTCACTTCAGCAAGTCAGTTTTTAGCATTTATCTTAGCCCCTCAGTTTAACTTTTTTCTGAAATTGCCATGCACTGGTGTCCATCAACGCATTGTTTTCATTGCACCTCATCACTGGAAAGAGGAACATTGTTGACGGATACCAAAATTTCCTTGTGCATGTGGCCTAATTAACTCTTGGGGTTCTTCATTGTCTCCATTTAGTGTTAGGCAGAACTCTCACATGGAGGTGACCTTCAGATTCTCAGAACAATTCAATGGATTTGTTAAAAAATGCATCATAGACCACGTTCAAGAATTTTCCTTTTCTACCTGATATGCATTGCTGGAGGTGGCCTTCACATATACCATGAAAATATTTTGACCTTTGACCTTGTAACTGTGGAGGTGAGGCATTTTACCTCTGCATCCAGTTTCTTCATGTTTCCAGTCTTTGAGATTTAAATGATTGGATCTACAATCTCAACAGAAAAACAGTCAAGAACTTCTTAAAAGTGTAGACTCATAGCTAAGAGCAGTGAGGAGAGGATCTACAGGCTCAGACCCAGATGTGGTTTCATCAAGCACCAGTCAACATTTGGACAAAGCTTTTAAGACAAAGAGTTGAAAAACCACCGCTGACAAAATTAAAAAACAACTTCTTTACATTTTTTAAAATGTAACTAATGTAACAGTGTTTAAAGAGCCTGACAAAAAACAAGTATCCTTTCTTCCCCAGTCCACACAATCCATATATGGACATTTAGCCTGTTTTGAGTTGTTTTGTGATAAAACAATGCATCTGCAAATAACTACCTGTAGAGACTGGCTTAGTTTAGCTCCGCCTATTCAGGCTGAAGTTATAAGGAGTATTTTAGCTCTGACTGCTTATTGAATGTTATGATACATGACAGCCAATCAGAGCACAGCTCATGCATCAGTCTTATATGTCAATAATGAAAACAGCCTATTCAAAGGGACAGAGGTTAGAAAATGGCCATTTAAAAATAAAAATGATAACAAAAATTAGGATATGGACTCTTTAATTAATAGAATAATAATCAAATTAATGTAGCCTCATGTAAGTTCAGTTTGTACAAACCTGTATTAGCAAAAAGTCCAGAGAGGCTATGAGCTGTTGCTATAATTTTCTGAATTGTTATCTTGAGATCACAATGTAGTTAACTCATTATCTCAAGATAATACTTTTGTTGTCATGAGATCACAAGATAACTATTTATTTCAAGATTACAACTTTGTTATTTTGAGGTCACAAGATAGTCACTTCTTTATTTCAAGATAACTTTATCATGAGATCACAAGATATTTAACTCGTTATCTCAAGATAACAACTTCATTGTCTTGAGATCATAAGATAGTAAACTCATTATGTCAAAATAACAATTTTGTTGTCTTGAGATCACAAGATATTTAACTGTTTCTTTCAAGATGACAACTTTGTTATTTTGAGTTCACAATATAGTTAACTCATTATCTCATAACAACTTTGTTATCCTGAGGTCACAAGAATTGTTTTTTTTTTTTTTTTTCAAAATAACAATCCAGAAGATTATAACTACCTCATGGTCTGTCCGGACGTCCGTAAAAAACAGAAGTCAAGTTCACGCAGCAGCAAAACTTTAGTCCACTTCAGCACCACGGACAGCGGACAGGTCAGGCTAATGCTGGTACACTGGGCAAATCTAAATACAAAGTCCAGACCTGATTTCATTCTAATTCTAATTGACGCAAATGCATGTACGTCGCTTATTTAGGTCGCACTTACTCACGATATTGTATGAGTGTTTAGAAACTCACAGGTTGGTTAGTGTGACTTACCTTCACGAACCGTTGGAAAGGTATCAGATCACATGCAGCGGAGGCTCGACTGAGCTGGACACGGCAGCAGGGAGCGAATCGGTGGCCGTTTTAGCCGGGTGAGCTGTGACTGGAGCCTTCGGGAAGAGTTGTGCAGCTCGCTCCTGTGTCCAGAAATGACTTCAACATGAGGCGCGAGCAGCTGGAGGGAATAAAGCGCTGTTTCTGCTGACCGCACAGTTACGCCGCTGCGTACCGAAACAAACCAATCATTTTCCTGCTCGTCCTGCTTTTAGATCCATTTTGTGCTTTGAAAATGCTTCAGCTTTTGCCTCTAAGGTTCCTTTTACCAGCAAAACAGAAAAAAGACGCCACTTCTGTTTCCAATCCCCCCTCAAAAGAAATTCCGCGTGCGTCGTTTCCAAAACTTCGGTCAAATCTGAGTCCCCACCGCAGCTTCCGGGTCAGACAGACACCGCTGAGCCGGAGAAGTGGACGAAAAGCTGATCACCACGGCGCAGCAGAGCAGCGGATCTCAGCGTAGTCACGCTAATTTCAGCAGGAATGGCTCGTCCTCCTCCTCCTTCTCCTCCTCCTCTTCTTCCTCCTCCTCCTCTTCCTCCCTGCATGAGCAGCAGAACACAGAAAAACCTCAAGGCTCTTGCTGCACGAGCCTCCGGTCGGTGCGGCTGCTGCTCGCTGCCTTTCCAGTCCACTCGATCTAGGCTGGCCAGGAGGAGTGACGTCGCCATAAATTTCTCTACCAAGACGGGGTTTACACACTTCCGGTCATTGGTGATGCCCAGACCCTCAGGGTGGGTTGGGGGTGGTGATGTGGGCTTGTGGGGTTTATGGAATTCAGCGTGGCTTAGAGATCCAAGACCTTCTTCAGAATATATGCATAATAAGTGTGTCACTGCTACTAATAATAGTAGTTATGCATGGTTGGACAAAGTATTATAGCGTCCCGCTACTGGCTGCGCTTCCTCTGGGAAGCTCAAGAGGTGTGGCCACGGCCATGCGAAGGGCCATGCATGTGGCCTCTGAAAAAAGGGACTTCTTGTTAGTGTTTCTGTCGTCTGTAAGCTAAAAGATGTGTTGTGTGTTGTTCATGTTAGTTTATGTCTGCTGTGCGGGTAGCTTGGGTGTGCGGGGTTACTGTGAGGTAGAAGTCTATGTTTATTGGTATGTCCCCTGCAGAGTGACCTTTTGCTCACCTTGAAGCGGGGGCTGTGTATCGCCTAGCTACTGGCTTGCTCTGCCATGGGAACGCAGGATGTTTGGCCATGCAAGGAAGTTCTTGGGATGTTGAGGCTTTTGGGAAAAAGACATTGTAAATAAGTTGTTGTTAGCTTAATGGTGTGCACATGCATCACGTGTGCGATCCTGGGCTGGGCTGTAGTATTAGTGTCTACAATCAGGAGAAAATGTATGGCTAGAAGTGACTAGTCTGCTGTCACGGCCATTTCAGCAGCATTAAGCAGGGGAAGACGGCATGGTGAGGCAGCAGTAAGGCTCGATACTGGAGATGTTGCAGGAAGGCATGATGGCAGTGCCAGCAAGATGGAAGCCAACAAAAGCAAAACCATTGAAGGCCTCAGTGTGGAAGTCCTCAGCGTGGAAGTGCCCCAGTGAGCAGTGGAGTAGTTGGTGAGTCGGTGTCAGAGAGAGGACACTGCACAGGGTGGCACTGCCTGGGCTGGTGGGTAAATGGATGTCAGCTGGGAAGTTCAGTAGCAACCGCATGCTGTGGGTTGAGTGCAGACATATTGTGCTCACTGTCACAAGCTTGCAACCAGGTGAAGTACAAGAGAAGTTCATCAAACAGTTGGAAAGAGACCAATCGTCCAGCTCAGGTCAGTCACCACTTGCAGACCTGTGGACCTAGTGCGCAAGAGCGGCATTCACACCGCTCAATGCGGCGGCTGGGTGGAGTGCCGTTCTGGCTGCCAGCTGCGCAGGACTTGAAGCAATATGCTGCGGGGAGATCTACCATGAACAGGAGGAACTGCGGTGGCAAGGGCATGGCCCTGAGCAAGGACTGGGGACACTCACTGCTGAGATGTTTATGCCCTGTAGCATTTATGCTAGTGCACCCAGGGATTTTGTTCAGGCTGGTACAGTTGACCTTTTGAAGAGGGGGTTGTGTGGCGACCCGCAACTGGCCACATTGCCTCTGAGAAACTGGAGTAGTGTAGTCATGCAAAGGGCCGTGTAAGGTGGTTCATGTGAGGCCCACACACTCTAAAAAAGGGACTTGCTGTTGTTTATATTGTTGTCTCTTAGTAAAAGTGTGTTGTGTATTATTCATGTTATTTTGTGTGTGGGGTGCAGGTTGCTTGTGTATAAAGGGGGGGCCACCATAAAGTGAAAGCCTATGGCTATTGGTGACCTTTCCCTGGTTTAACTGTATGTGCCTTTCTGGTGGTGTTTTGTTTCAATAAAGGAGCGCTACTTGCAGCAGAATCATGCACTCCTCTTTGTCTTTTTCAGTGTAGCCAGGGCTGGCTCTAAGTAGGATTTTTTGGGGTCTCCCCATGGTAAAATTAGAAGCTAACTAAAAACAATGACTAGAAACAAGATGTTGATATCATATACATTTATAGCTGGCCAATTAGTGTGTTGCTGATGACTGGATGCTGAAGTTCTAATAAATTACAGTTTACAGTACAGATAACCTTCTCAGCATTCTTAATATGTCTCTCATGTCTGGATTGTATCTGCATACATTTTGGCCACACTCAATTAAAATGCGTCCCCAGTGTCTCCAGTACTTTGCCTGCATAAAAAAGCACATCAGCGCATTCATTGTTACCAGTTCGCTGGGGTTTTCGCCCATTATGTTTTGAGCAGACAAGCTTGGAAACTATTACCAGTCCAGGTTGCATGAAGGCTGTTCCCTGCTGAACAAGCACAGCACAGTCCAGAATGAATTCCATGCCGGTCTAAGGTTATTTTGGCCTTGTGCTTGTCTGGTGCTGGTGTAGTTGGACACAATGTGTGCTGGTTTTGGTGGTGAGTCATGATAGTCTGTGTTGGAATTTCTAGTTAGTTTGGTCTGGGGATAACTCCAACCTTGCTTATCCTCCATCTTGAGTTTCTTTGTTTATCCGCTCACCTGCTAATCAGCACTCATCAGAAGCAGGTTCGCTCATGTAACTGTATGTGGATATATAAAACACACTCCATTTACACTGGTTATAATGTGCTCAAGATCTGCCGCTCTATCTATACAAACGTTATTTTTTACTAATAGAAAACTGAAATATTTTGATTAAAAATGCCTACAATTAACCATCATACTTAATATGTTACATATTTATGAAATGTAAATATTGTTATTTATTAGTGTAGCATTACAAACAAATATTTGAAATTCATTTAGAATTTCAATGAGCATTCAAAACCTATAAAACTCTGTTCTGGCCTGCTCTGCACTTTACTAATTTAAACGCAAAGCAGTTAAATCATGGTTTTATATAAAAACCTTGATCACTTCAAGAACCACTGGAATGCATAAGTAGCATCTGGTTAAGTGATTCTTCCAAATGATGGAAACCTGTGGTAAAGTCCTTTAAGAATCTTGTAAAAGTGATTCTATAGGAACAAAAAGGTGTCATTGAAGCTTTTTGGCACTACACAGAATCCTTTTTTCTAGGAGTGTGGATTTCTTAAGAAATGTATGTGTTGTCCAAAGTATATATATCATATTTGGTGCTTAGAACTTTATAAAGTGTTTCAGTCTTTATAAAGTTTCAGGTCTTTAAACAATTTGCCTATCGCTGTTGTTGGAAGAAAATCTCCAAAATCATAACTTTACAGGAAAAGGAAAAAACTTACTTTATTTTTAATGTAAGTTAGTAGAACCAGATTTTTTCCCAGTAATTTTGGGTCATTTCTTTTCGTCCATTCATCATGTAAACAATCAAAAATGGAGATACAAAGTTATTTTTCCAGCAGCATCAAATAACATTTATTACTTTTTGTCTGTTATGTATCATTTTATAGTCAGTGTTTATTTTAGTGGACGTGTCTTATAGTCAGTATGTGTTGTAGTGGGCGTGTCTTATAGTCAGTGTGTATTGTAGTGGATGTCTCATAGTCAGTATGCATTGTAGTGGGTGTGTCTCATAGTCAGTGTGTATTGAAGTGGGTGTGTCTTATTGCCAATGTCTGTTGTAGTCGGTGTGTTTTATAGTCTAAGAGTTTTGTAATGGGCGTCTTATAGTTAGTGTGTGTTGTGATGGGCGTGTCTTCTAGTCAGAGTTTATTGAAGTGGGTGTGTCTTATTGCCAATGTCTATTGTAGTCGGTGTGTCTTATTGCCAATGTCTATTGTAGTCGGTGTGTCTTATAGTCTAAGAGTTTTGTAATGGGCATGTCTTATAGTCAGTGTGTGTTGTGATGGGCGTGTCTTATAGTCAGAGTGTATTGAAATGGGTGTGTCCTATTGTCAGTGTCTATTGTAGTGGGTGTATTGTAGTTTTGCAGGACGCTGATGGACACTGTGGAGGTTTTGGCTCTTTGAGTTCAGTCTAATGGGATGGCACTGAGATTGACAAAAATATCCATGTAGTCATGCCCAAACAGAAATGCTATGAATTTATATTCATGAGTCTGTATGCTGTTTTAAGTGTGTGTGTGTGTGTGTGTGTGTGTGTGTGTGTGTGTGTGTGTGTGTGTGTGTGTGTGTGTGTGTGTGTGTGTGTGTTGTGTGATTAGAGGGCTAGTGTGGGCTCAAGGCTGCTGTAAAACTCCTCCATAAGTCATACTCCCATTTCTCATCGATGGCTGTTTCCTGAGTGGCTGTTTGATGGAACCAGTGGGGCATTTATGGGCAACACAGCAGGCTTAATTCTTCACTGGAGCCATAGACATGGAGAGCCTCTGTCTCTGTCTGCCTGTCTGTCTCTCTGTCTCTTGTTTTATCTCTCTCTCCCTTACTTTTTGTCTGTGTTCCCTTTCACACTATGTCCCTTCTTCACTTTTCCTCTCTTTCTGTCCTTTTCTTTCTGTTATGTTCTGTATGTTTTTGTTTCTGTTGCTTTGTTTTGCTCTCTTTCGCTCTCTCTCTCTCTCTCTCTCTGTCTTGCTCTCGCTCTCTCTCCCGCTGTCTCACTGTCTCTTGTTTTACATTTAACTTTTCTTGTCTTTCTTTTATTCACCATTGTTCACCTTTACTCATCTCTCTCTCTCTCTCTCTCTCTCTCTCTCTCTCTCTCTTTCTCTCTCTCTCTCTCTCTTTTTTTTTCCTCCCTTGAATCTGATAACAGTGAAAGTAAGGCTGTAATGGAGACCAAACTCAAAGGCTATTCAGCAGGATCTGGACAGAGGCCAACTCAAGCACACGTCCATCTGAAGGCCAGCTCAATGCTATCGCTCAGCATGATAATAACCGGTGTGTGTGACACATGAAGCTAGCACACAGCCACATAATGAGTCTTTACTGTTTGGCACATGGTGGAGTGGCCTGTCTGTAGTGCTTCATTTTCTGCAATATTGCTATCATATTTCCTGTATTGTTATATTTGTAATGTTTATACAATGGTGTTAATTTGTACTTTTTGTTGAAAACTGTTGAAATGTTGAAAGTGTTGCTGTTTGACACTTATTGCCACTGTTTATCAGTTGACAAATACACAAATGAAATAAATAACTAAATGAAATAATTCTTGTATCAAGTTAAACATCCCCTGGTCAAATCCCCTGGATTTTCTAAGTGAAAAAAGGTGAACACGTCCTCTACAGAGAATTAAAAATAAAAATAAATTAAAAATAAAAAAGTAAAAATATAAAATCTAAAAAATACAAAAGTTATGGCACATATCAAATATGGTCAAGCACTGGATGGATTCAATTCCCCAGCCAGGCAACCATGGTGTTCTTTCAGTGTGGAGTTTGCATGTTCTCCCTGTATCTGTGTGGGTTTCCTCTGGGTATTCAGGTTTCCTCCCATAGTCCAGACATGCAGTCAGGCCTGTTACCCCTTGGTATGAGTTTATGTGTGTGTGTGTATGTGCATGTCTGTCTGTCTGTCTGGCCTGTGATGGAATAGCGACATGTCCAGAGTGTTTCCTGCCCAGTGACAGCTTAATAAAAAAGGATCCAACCATCAGGAAATAGGACTTCAATTTGCATTTGATGAAGGAGATTGAAAAGATTTTTAAATGTAATGACGTAATGTAATGTACATGTAATGATGTAATAATCTCCACAAACAGAGATTAGGTTGTGGTCTTTCCTGTGGTTCTCTATGGATGTTAAAGCATGTAAATAAAAAAGAACAAAAGTGGGGCAGGAAAACATTGAAGCCTTGAAAGTGAAGACTTTCGAGAGCTCTTATTTTGGACAGAAGAACTAATTCATTGGAAAACAATCCTGTATAGAAGACTCAAAGATGACGACCAACAACAAATTGAATAAAATCAGAGAAGTCATGAACAATCCAGACGCCCGTTGACAAAAAACGGAAGACAGGATGTTCACCGTCCATATGGCCACCACGAGTGGTTATTGACTTGACAGCACATAATAATAATAATAATGACATCAACAATAACAACAACAATAATAATAATAATTGTATTATTGTTATCTGATTTATATTCTTCTTAATATTTCCTATTACAACTTGACCCACAGTTTCTCATCTCCCATTTCTTCCATAGTCTCACTCATTTTTGTCCCCTTAAAAGCCCAATTACTTCTTTGCCCAACAGCCATGAAACTCTATGTACTCTCATGGCAAGTCCTCAAACTCTACTGCACAACCATACAGACCCACACTCTTTTATGTGTAATTTTCTCACCCCTTGTTCCTGCTATTTACATCAATTCATTTTTGGCCACAAGCTAACCAAATACTTTACTTTGAATGTATTTGTATTAATTTGTACATGTATTCATTTAGGGCAGGTTCCCAAGATCTAATCCATAGCCATACTGACCCACACTCCTCCACTTGTTTTTTCAACCCTCGTTACTCCCCTAGAGGCCCATTCATTTCCCCCCTCATCCAAGCGCTTTTATCCAACAGCCATCAAAACGCATGGCAGGTTCCCAAGCTCTAATCACTGCCATACTGACCCACACTTCTCTGTGGGTCATGTTTTTCATCCCTCGTTCCTCCCAAAGAGTCCCATTTATTAAACAAACACTAAGCAACTACACTTGAGCAAAGGTGCAATCACTCTGGATTTTCTTCAGAAAGTGCACTATTCTAGTTATTATTATAACACCATCTATTGTTCCATTACTTCTAAAATGTTCAGACAGACAACTGACAATAAACAATTAAACAAAACACATTTACAGTGTTTTGATGATACAATAATTCATGTCCAGACAGAGCAAGTTACACTCAAGTGTACAGAATATGAAATAAGAGAATGTGATTTCTTGAAAGCTTTCCTGAGCTGATTGAATTTTAAATATTAATAAATGTGAAAATCAATAAAGAAAGGACAAATGGACAAGATGCTGAGTGACACTGCAGAGTGATAGCCCCGGATTGGACAGCGTAGAGTATGCATGAGCCACTTTACACAAAGCCCTGCTTTAATAAAACCAGAAAATGAAACAAGATTTTAAAGTAGGGCTTCAGTGCACTCCTCCTGTTTCTCTCTTTCATCGCTCTGTCCATTCTCACTTCTTCTCCCCCTCTCTTTTCTTTATTTCAGTCTGTTCCATCTTTCTGCATTTATATGTCCATCTTCATTTCTTCCATTTTCCACCTTTTTCATCACATCTTCTCTCACACTTTAAAAGAGATGGTTCTTCAAGGGTTCTTTAGTAAAGACACTGGTTCTATTTAGAACCATAAACACTAAAAGAACCGTTTACATGGTAAAATGGTTCTTCAGATTGATGAAAAATGTCTTGTAATGGCTCTGTACAGCCCAAAAAGGGTTCTACTTTTGTTACAATGTCAAGCTTGTAACCATAGAAGAACCCTTTTTGGTGTTATACGGAGCCAATTTCAAAAAGGCTCCATGTAGCACCATATACAACACATTCTCCATTAATCTGAAGAACCATTTCACTATCCAAAGAACCCTTTAATCATACATTGTTCAGGGTTATACATAGAAACACAGTCTTTTCTAAAGAACCCATGAAGAAACATCTTTTTTATTATATTTTTTCTGTCTTCGTCTTTTTCTACGCTTACATCCTTTTCTGTTTCTCCATCAATTTCTATAACTTTATCCTCTCCTATTCTTCAGTCCTGTTCTATCTCTGCCCTGTTCTCTCGTCACTCTTTTCCATTCTTCCTCCTTTGCTTTTTATCACTTCATCCTTTCAGATGAGCAGATCTTTATATCTCTTCATTGTTTTTTTATTTCTCTGTCATTTCCCATCTTCCTCCCTTGCAGTATTCAATATCTCCATTGTCTTTTTCATGTCTTCACCTCTTCATTCTTTCACTTGTTTCATCATTCCTCCATGTTAATCTTCTCAAGTCTTTCCATTTCTCAATCTTTCCAACCCATCATATTTTATCTCTTTCAAATTATATTTCTCCATCCCTTCATCTTATTAGTTCTTCTTCTCTTTCTATTTCCATCTCTCAGTACCTCCACCACCATGTTTCATCTCCATCCATCTCCATATAATTTCTCAATCTCTTTGTATCTTTTCTATTTTTATTTTTCTATCACTTTCTCTCCACTTATTCTCCATCCCCCAGCCCTATTTTATATCTCTATGTCTTTTTACACCATCCCTCCATCTTGTTTTATCACATTATCTTGTTCTTTTTCTGTTTTTTCCTTTTTTCTTCTCTTCTAACTATCTCTCCATCTAAATATATTTCTCCATCTCTCAGTCTCAGTATCTAACTATATTTGTCCATCCCTCCATCTCAATCTATCTGTCCATCTAATTTTCTCCATTCCTCTCATGTTACCTCTTTGCGTTTCTCCATCTCTCCATTATGCTTATCTCTGCATCTTTCTATTTCTCAACCCTCCATTGCTTTCTGTCTCTCCATCTCTCCTTACTTCTATGTTTCCGTACCTCTGCCACTCTGCTTCTTTGTCCTTTATCCCATCAACCTTATCAGGCTGTCTTTCTTTTGCTATTTCTATTTTGTCTATTCCTCCATTCCTCCTTCTGAGTCTGTCTCTTTGTGTAATTCTATTTCTCCATCTATTTCATTTAATCTCCCCATCTTTCTCTAACTCTGTTTTATCTCCTCATTTCTATTTTTCCATCACTCCATGTCATTTTAATCTCTCTCTGTATCTCCATCCCTCCATCCCTCCATCCCTCTATCTTAGTCTGTCTCTCCACCTAATTGCATTTCTCTGCATTTCTTTCATCTTATTATATCTCTCTGTCTCTTTCTATTTCTCCATCCTGCCACTGTTTCTCTGTATCCTTTTCTATTCCTCCATCCTTCCATCCTGTTTTATCCTTCCATATCTTTCTATTCTGACCCTCTCCGTCTTTGGCAAGTTCAGGGGGAAAGACAGGGAAGTTGAAGGGAAGAGTGCAAAGCGGCTTTTCTATCACATCCATTATTCAGCTTACAAATATTAAGAGGCAGAGATTGGCCTGTATTGTAGTGACAAGGCTGTGCATTATTCATCAAGACGGGTGGAAGCGAGGCTATTTCCCTCTTCCTCCATCCCTCCATCCCTCCGTCTCATCCCTCTCTCCTGAGACCTGTGTGGATGAGTGTGTCTCTCTCTGCTCTGTGTGGGGCTCTCTGGGCTCTGCTGGCCCGCTGTGCTGAGCGTGGGTGGGGGTAATATGCGTCTGCATTAAAGTAGTGAAATTAAGCCGTCATTCACAGGACGGGATGAAGGTGCCGCTGAGTGGGACAGCATCATTTCTGATCAGTGACTCAAGCTCTGATAATAAAAGTATTGTGTATGCAGAAACATGCAGAAATCCATGAGGAAGTATAAATAGATCACAAATATCTGGGTAATACGGTGACACACACTGCACACGCTCACGTTCCTGGAGGAGGCTGTGCTGCTGATTGAGTGTTCCAGACTGAATAATGTCAGTG